>NC_056735.1:555212400-555259900 GCF_019279795.1 Protopterus annectens
CCATTGCAAGCCTTGCCCATAAAAGTGCCCTGCCATTGTGCCACCCAACATTAGTTCCCAATGCCCCCATCAAGTAGAGCCACTGGAGTGATCCCTGGGGTGAACTTTCTATTACACATCCACTCATCAAGATCTCTCTGCAACAGGGTCATGTAGGTGCTTTTCTTGACATGTATGGGAAGTCTATTCTAGGGCATGTGCAGTCTCTCTTTGAGGAACCTGTCCCTCCAGCATGTTGTATTGATTGTGGTAATGAGTTAGGAGATTACCTATATGTTTGTTGATCAGGTCCCTGATGATGCTCTCCATAGCTGTACATATCAGAATCGTCAGGCTAATGGACTGATAATTCCCAGGGTCTGTAGTTGCCACACCTTTATGGAGAGGGATAGATGTGTGATATGTAGATATATAGTAGATCCCATGAGTGTGACACCAGACACTTAAGCCAAGTGTTGAAGTCAATCATTTGTTGTTTGTACTGTGGTATCTTCTGGGTGACAGTAGTATACTGCTCAGCGCTATTGTCATACCTGCCAGGCCCACATGATCTTAGAGCTCCACCATGTCTCTTTTCATATAGTCCATGGAGGTGCATCTCCGGTCATTCATACACACATGGATGATGACAGAGTGATACTTGCAGTTGTGGAGTGACTGGACTGGGTGTGTTATGTGTTGGATTCTGGCACCTTATGGACAGCTGACTGTTACCTCCTCCATGTTCAACCTGGTGCCTGGGACATCTGTGTCCCTCATTATTGAGTCACTTATGATTACTGCATCAGGCAAGGTGGTTAGGCTTTGGGGCTTAGGTTGAGGGGCACACTGTGGAGGTGAGATATGTGTCCTGTGGTATGTGCTGTGTTGTGATGGTCGAGTGGGTGTATGCCTTGGTGGTCTCTGCTGTTTGGGTAAATGTCTATTGAGTGCCTCTGTGAAGGTGGGTGTGTGGTTATTGTTTGTATGTCAGAGCTGTGATAGTGGGTGTTCTGGAGTGGTATGTATTCCATGTGGTGTTTTGCAGGTGTTGGCCCTTCTCCTCTTGACCAGCTAGTCCCGTCTTTGCTGGAGAGCGCATATCATCCAATTTGGTGATATAGGGGTATCTCTTACAGGTCTGAGTGCTGGAAGTTTAGAGGAGAGGGTTGTCTGTGTACATGAGGCAGTTGCAACAGTGCCTCAGAATGCCCAAGTGCACCAGGTTAATGGGCAAAAGCACAAATAACTGTGTATTAATCATGCCCGGAAGGGTGAACATAACTAGTAAGTACTGGAGCTAATTCCATGAGGAATGGCTACTGCTGATGGCTCTCAGGTGTGCTAGAATAATTGATAAAAAACTGTTGAAGTGCAAAGCTCTTAGACTATTTGAAGCACAGGAGAGAAAGAACTAGCAAGATCTAAGGGAAAAACCGAAGGCAGACTTTCTGGCACCTATAACAGTTTACTTAATCTGTGCAGTTCTTAGCACCTTTGGCAAGTTGTCAGCCCAGTAAGCTCTGTAGCACATGCAATAACTATGCAACACTGTAGTACAAATAACTAGATAGGCAGGGAATTCTAATCTCAATATTGATAAGTGTGTGTGTGCGTGTGTGTGTGTGTGTGTGTGTCTGTGTGTGTTTGTGTGGGAATCATATATTGTGTGGATTATACCACTTTGAGTTGTGTACCACCCTGCAAACTTCCCATCAACCTACTTTACTAGGCCTGCTGATGTCATTCACCTTAGAAATACCCTGGGAGTAGGTGAAGTCATGTAAACTCCGTGCCACACCTGATAACTGTGTGACACTATAGTAGTAATAACTAGATAGGCAGGGGTTCTAATCTCAATACTGGCAACTGTTTGTGTGAGAATCATATACTGTGTGGATTATACTATTTTGAGTTGTGTACCACCCTGTAAACTTCTCATCACCCTACTTTACAAGGCCCGCTGTTGTCATTCACCTTAGAAGTACCTTGGGAGTAGGTGAAATTATGTAAGCTCTGTGGTGCTTTTGATAACTGTGTAACACTATAGTAATAATAACTAGATAGGTAGGGGCTCTAATCTCAATACTGTCAACTCTGTGTGTGCGCGTGTGTGTGTGTGTGTGTGTGTGTGTGTGTGTGTGTGTGTGTGTGTGTTTGTGTGTGTCTTTGTTCATGAGACAATTATATACTGTGTGGGTTATATCATTTTGAGTTGTATACTACCCTGTAAACTTCCCATCACCCTACTTTACTAGGCTTACTGTCATTCACTTTAGAAGTATGTTGGGACAAAGTGAAATTATGTAAGCTCTGTGGCATGTCTGATAACTGTGTAACACTATAGTAGAAATAACTAGATAGGTTGGGGTTCTAATCTTAATACTGGCAAGTGTGTGTCTTTGGGTGAAGATCATATCCTGTTTGTCTGATACCATTTTGATTTGTGTACCATCCACGCCTGT
The DNA here is from genome assembly GCF_019279795.1 of Protopterus annectens. Lineage (NCBI taxonomy): Eukaryota > Metazoa > Chordata > Ceratodontiformes > Protopteridae > Protopterus > Protopterus annectens. Next base: position 555,214,845 of record NC_056735.1, read on the forward strand.
TTACCACCTCCTGATGGCATTATTTGATATAGCATGGTAACGGCATCTGCCTCACATTCAGCATGTTAAACCATTGTGCAGGCCATAGTATTCCTCTATACAGATGTCTATGGATTATCCAGATGTTTGCAACCTATATGTGGTCTATGTCCCTTACCAATGCCCATGTATGTGATATTGTTGCCAGATCAGCCACAGTGAGTGTAGTGACACACATGCCAGCATCAGGTATCCTACCTGACTGAAACATCATGCCGATACAACGTCTGCTACACTGTTACTTGTCCAGGCTAATAGGAGCAATATATGACTCCACATCCTATTCCTGGTGGGTTAGTTCACCATCTATGAAGGCATTCAGAACATTACATGTTGTAAGAGGTAGTGTGTTATGTCTCATGCATATAATCTATGTTGGGCATTTCATGTGTATCTAATAGTACAGTACATCAAGGTGGAAATGTAGGTTTACTAATCTGTCTATTGCCAACTGTGTTAATGTTACTGTGTGCACATCCCCTGTGTCAGTCCTTACTGTGTGCATGCAAAGGATATACCATTTTGTCTCCCTGTCCCACTGGTGAACTCAGGCATATATACCACAAACCTGTCATACACAGTATCACGCATGCCCTCATCAACTGCATCAGAGTTGAGTGTATGGGAAAGAAATGGCAGGGCCAACAGGTGTTGACAGGTGAATCTGTTGCAGTTAATATTTTGGGTACACTTGTGAGGGACCTGCTGACAGTACTGCAGTAAGCTGTTCTGTATGTATGAGCCTGAGGTACTACACAACAGTGAGCTGACATGTCTGAAGGCTACCATATTAGTGTGTCCCTGCTTCGATGGTATGGATGACAGGAATGTGGCACAGGTATCATCATATGCACAAGGTGTGGTGTGAGTTTGCCAGAGGCCTAGGCTGGCCATATGGTTGACATCATGTGTGTGTGTTTGGAAGGGTATCCAATAGATGGGCTGTGCAGAGGTGCTGTGTGTGTCTGGTGGTGACCTGCTTGTGATACAGAAGTGTGTGTGTATGTATGCATACAGTCATGCCATGTCACTGCTCTGCATAGGGGTACATTGGACAGCTGTGGACCATACATGACAGGATGTCCAGTTCACCATCTCTGGCTATAGACACAGGAACTGTTCCTGCCAAGTATATTACTGGCACCACCAGGCCCAAGGCCAGATGCAGTACTGTTTCCTGATGGTAACTGCTGTATGCTGTATCTATGCCCTGGACGAGACCAGACGGGACCACATCCCCATGGCCTGCTCCAGTGTGATGTGGACAGCAAACCCCCTTCAGTAGTGCTAGTGTCACTGCCACTACAGGAGTGTGAAGATGCATGGCCCCATAGACTCTCAGCTGTTGTTGGTGCTTACTTACATCCACGTGGCTGATGCCCATCTCCCACCACACACTCTAACACAGGCATGCCATGGTTGAGGATTGCCAAGGTCTCACCCCACCATCTATTCCTGAACTTACTATTTTGACCTGTGACCTCAACAAGGTCATGTATGTCACCACATAAATCAGGAAGAGTTGCAACCACCCTGAGTATTTGTCTGGTGTGGCATTCACTATGTGCCTGTGCATCCATGACAGCCCGAAAGATGTGTCTGGTGACTCTTGCTGTGGTACTTGTGACAGTGGCTTGATGAGCAGTGGTCCTCTTGCAAGCACCCTTGACAATCTGCCTGTGTGAGACCTCGCCTGCACTCTGGCTATGGCCAGTGTCTACACTCACACCTGCCATAGTCACCAGACTAGCCTGTTCACTGCCACCACCTGCCAACTCTCCATCATATGTGGCCACTGGTGCCGAGGTATGTGTGGGCATTGTCACTGTGTCCAGGGATGGTATGGACAAGAGTGGGATGCCAACCAATGGCACAGATCCAGCCCCTGAAAACCCCACTTGTACCTCACTATTCCTATCATCATTGTCAGAGTCTGCAGAGATAATGACATCATTTTCCAAGTGAGAGTGACCCCAAACCCCATCGCCACCTGTGAGGGGATGACAACATATGTACATTAATACCTGAACTTTGAGGTTGGCTGGTATATATATATATACACACACACACACACACACACACACACACACACACACACACACACACACAAAACATACACACTTACAAGTGAGGTGGCACAAAACTGTTACACAGACCACACATTACCCAAATGGTGACATGCATGAAACACGGGCCTCGAAATCATGCATTGCAGTCAGTTTTACTACATGTAACTAACAATATAGAGCTATAACTGGGATGATCTGAAGAGTGACATCACTGATTAATGGCATACATTTGAGTGTTATATCTTCAAACCAGCAGTAAATGTATGGTCACACAATTCCTGTTACACCACCAACCTTCTAAGCTTACGTGGATATGATAAGTGTACACAACCTTGTTAACATGTGTACACAACCTTGTTAACATGCCATGTTCTTGTAATATGTAAGATGAGACCATAATAATGCATTGAAATATGTTACCCACCTTCCATGTGACATTTGGCCAGTGCAACCCAATCAATAAACAAACAAATGTGTTATGTATAAAATATAATGACTGCAATATGTACAATATGGTGGTTGCATAAGTGTGCACACTCTTAAAATTATACTTTATTGAAGCACCTTGTAAGTGACTTACAGCATTCACTCTTATTGTGAAGGTGTCTATCACCATGGCACATCTTGACTTGGCATTATTTGGCCATTCTTCCATGCAAAGGTCACCTAACTCTGCCAGATTGCAAGGACAGCTCATGTGCACAGCCCTCATCAGGTCACACTGGGGTTTTTCTATCTGGTGTAGGTCTAGGTTCTGGCTGGGACAATCCATAACCATGAGTGTGTTCAGGTGGAGCCATTCTTAGGTAGCACTGGATGTATGTTTCAGGTCTTTGTCATGTTGAAGGCTGACACACCTCCCCATCCTCAGTGTTCTTGCAGATTCCTGATGGATTTGGGCCAGATGTGGTTGTTATTTGGAACTGTTCAGAATTCCCACCACCATGACTAGATGCCCAGTTCTGGCTTTAGAACAGCATCCTCACAGCAGGCCATTGCCACCAGAATGATTCACCATGGGGATGTTGGTTAAGAGGGGTGTTGCTTGTGCACCACACATACCTTTTGGTATTGTGGTTGTGAGGTTGATCCATAGTCTCATTACACCATAACACATTTTCACATATGCCTTTGGGAGACTTGATGTGCTGTATTGGAAATTGTATCCACCCCTGGATAATTTTTGGTGTGGGGAGATGCTTCCATCTTCCGAACCTACCCCATAGGCCAGATGTATGCAGAATACGGGACAGTGTTCTGACATTTAGTACACAACACCAGTACTTGCAAAATATTCCTGCAACTCTCTCATTGTTGCTGTATGTCTCCTGGCAGCCTCCCTGACCAAGTTTTGACATGTCTTGTCATCATTTTTGGAGGGACGTCAGGTTCTTTTTAACAGCTTTGTTGTCTAATATTAAATCCACCTTTTGACAACTGTCACCACTGTGTTCCATGTTGTATGCAATGCTGTTGTAATGTTGTAGTACGCTACTCTTGACTGATACCTTTCAAATATACAATCTCTTTGCTGCTTTGTAAGCTGTCTGCAAACCATGGCTGTTGCTCTTGCAGGCAACTGAGCAAATGTCATGAATACCCTACTTGGACAGCAGAGTATTAATTGGTGTTACTCAGAGTGCCTTTACTAGATGACAGGTGTGTACCCAAGCAGACTGCTGTCAGTAAATCACAAGCTGCTGCAATAAAATATTATTTGAAGGGTGTGCACACATATGCATCCAGCTTATTGTAAGGTTTGTATACTCCATATTTGGTGCCCAACAGATTGACTGGTTTTACAAGTGAATCGTTCATGTCATAGGTCACATTACAGGTTGGAAAAGGTGTGGACTGACATATTGTTGTTTCAATTTGTATATATATCACAAACACCTGGCATCTTAACAGGGGTGTGTACACTGTTTACATACACTGTATGAGAGTAATGTTTCACACATGTCCCTACCTCAGGCTGTTTGTTCCCCATTTTGTTGATCTCTGTCCAGAAGTCTTGCACTGACAGGTTATGAGGTGTGCTGCAGGGATGTTATATTCTCTTCAGATAGACCCCTGTGGTGACCACTGTGATGCAATGCAGTTAACCCTACCACAAGTAAACATGCACATAAAGCACTATGACTATGAATGATAGTTGTGTGTATGAAACATTGCATGGCCGTAACATGCCTGGGGTATTGGCAAACCATAACAGAACAATTCCATACTCACCAGCTTCAGGCTGCCATCCCACATGCAGACTGGAGGGACCTAGGTAGTTGTGGGAGAGAAGTATTGTCAGCAGACTCACATGTGGCATTGGTACAGAATGAATGCAGCATGTTTGCACATTTACAGTACAACTCTCAATAATATAAAACTTGCTGTTTTTCACCATAGATGTGCACTTCTGTGCATTAGAAAACCCTATCCACAACTGCAATCTGACCTAGCACATGCACATAGACACTCTAGAAATACAAGCATGTCTGCTACAGTTATCTAGTGTTTTCCACTGGGGCCTTACCTGCACACTCCTTGTCCATTGTCTGGGTGCCACCCACCTCCAGCATGTGGGGGTGTGTACCCTGATGTTGTACTGAGATGGATGCTCCAAGGTTGCTGAGGAGCTCCTAGGTGGGTATCAGTGGGGGCTGTATGGCTGGGCCCCCACCTGTGGCTATGCAGTCCCTGGCCACTGCAGCTGCCTTTAGCCGGGCATGGCATATGAGGTCATTTTCACAATGTTGACCTGCTCGTATGTACGTGCATGCAGGCCAACATTGTTTATCCTGTGGACAAGGTCATCCCACAGGCCGGTCCTCTCCCACAGATGTTGCTGTCTCCGCCCTAACATTATGGCCTGGTTCTGTAGTATGGCTTCTATGATTATATTTATCTCAGCCACTGAGAAAGTTGACCTTTGCTGATGCGACATTGCATCTGGAAGACATAAAAAGGGAAACACATCACAGGACCTCATACATTTGGCAACAGTATGTACAGAACCTGCACAGCTACATTGAATACCAGTATCCACCACGCACAACCATACCATACCCCTGTAATCTATCAGGACTGTATCTGCTTGCATTGCACTGCTGGTCCTGATGTGTCATATTCTCCTCATCAAGGCTTAGTTAATTTCATAATCCTCTACTCCTCATTCATGTCTGTGTAGAGGGATGACATTGGCTATCTTCCATGTGGATAGGGCATGGATGGTGCCAAGGCTTGGTATGACTACAGTGGGTAATGGAGCTGGGAGCACATGCCTGAGTTCATGTAGGATATGGACAAGGATGTTATCAGGTCCCATGGATACCTATGTTTGTTGCCTTTCAGTAGACAATACGTACCTGCTCACTGTTGATGAGGGAAGGAGTGTGGGTGTTGTGCATATCCACCTATAGTGGTGCTGAGCCAGGGGGTGATGTTTGCCCTAAACCTATCTGCAGCAGGTTGACTAAAACTATATTTTGTGTGTATGTGGTCTGATTGACCACCAATACAGGGTGGGTTAGTTTGTTGCCTCTGAGATTGCAGACATTATTTATTTTATTTATTTATTTGCAGTTGGTTTACCAGGATAGTCCATTGGGCCAAAAGAACCCATTTTCAATGGAGTCCTGGGGAGAAAAGCTCCAAAAACAGTTAGCAAGGTTACAATAAGGTATTTAGTTTCAATTATACAATTCCTATGGACTTGGAAATACAGTAGACTAGTGTACAAACATATACAAATATTACAATCTTGTATCACTGAAAACAATTTACAATATAGAAACTGAGAGGCTTTTACAACTTAGGGTGGGTTACACTGGAGATACACTGGAGATATCTTTCAGGATGAGTAGCTTAATACAATCAAGAGAAAGGTATATGAGTTGACATAGAACCTTTCAATATAGAAACAGAGAACCTTTTCCATCAGAGGGTATATTTGCACTAAGGTACTTTTAAGTATTCAGCAAAAACTAATACAAGCAAGGGCAAGATATATGAGTTTAGGAGAGTAAGTAGAAATTTTCATTATGAATAGGGGAGGAGAAGTGAAAATTCTCAGTAGGAGGAGATTATGTTGGGTGGGAGCAGGAGCATTCCCACTGGGAAATTAGGTGTGAGTGAAGGGATTTTTTGAATGAGAAGTGATTTGTGATGGTACGAATGGATGGGGGTAAGGAGTACCAGAGATGAGCAAGACTAGGATAAGAGATTTTTTCCAGGGGGACGAATTGGTTTATACAGTTCAATTAAGGTTTGGTTGTTAGATCTTAGAATTCTATCAGGGAGGTGCATTTTGAAGGTAGAGGAAAGGGATGGGCAGAGGGAGGGATTGAAGATGGGTTTGTGTGCAAGAGTCAGTTGGACGTAGGTGAGGTGATTGGGTAGTTCTAACCATTTTAGTTTGTGGAGAGCTGAACAGTGGTGTGAGGAGGACTTATAGGAGGTAGCAAACTTGACAATTTTGTTATAGCAAGAGGAGAGTTGTGTTTTGAGAGAAGATTGTAGGTTAGTTAGAAGTGCGGCTCCATAGAGGAGGGATGGGATGAGAAATGTGGTAGATAGGGTGAGTTTGGTGGAGGGTGTAAGATAACGATTCTGTCTGTAGAGCATGCCGAATTTTTGGTGTTTTTTTTTTATATTTAGTTGAAGATGGGAATTGAATTTAAGATATCAATTTGGACCCCAAGTAATTTGGCCTCAGATACCAGTTCTAAGGGTGTATTGTTGTGACTAGTAATAGTGAAATCACTTGGATTGAAAAAGGTAGCTTTAGAGGGGGTGAATACCATTACTTTGGTTTTGGAGGCATTGAGTACAAGGTGATTTGTTTTCATCCATTGTTCGGTGGTTGAGAATGCATCTTGAGTAAGCTTTAGCAGTGTGGGGATGGAGGTAGCAGAACAGATTATAGTTGAATCATTTGCGTATTGGATAATTTCAGTTGAAGGGATAAAGTTATGGAAATCATTTATGAATATACTGAAAAGCAGGGGACCCAGTATAGACCCTTGGGGAACACCGGTTGGGGTGTTGATGAAAGGGGAGGTGGCTTTTTTCCATCTCACTGCTGATATCTATTGGATAAGTAGCTAGTGAAACAGTTCAGAGAAGAGGGTGACAAGTTAAACTTGGAGAGTTTAGTTAGTAATAAATTGTGGGAGATAGTATCAAAGGCTTTAGAGAGGTCTAGTAGGAGGGTAGAGGCAATGTGTCCTGTGTCCCGGGTTTTGTTCACAGCTTCCAGGAAGGAGAGTAGGGCAGTCATAGTACTGTGTCTTGGTCTGAAACCATGTTGTGTTGGAGTTAGTAGGTTATTGTCTAAGAGGTATGGTAGGAGTTGTAGGTGAATACACTTTTCTAAAAGTTTAGAGATAGGAGATAGAATAGCGATGGGACGGAAATTAGTAATATTGTTATTGATGCCTCCTTTGTGCAATGGAACAACAAAAGCCTTTTTCCAGATTTGGGGTACCGAGCTTTCTTGAATGGAATGGTTGATTAAAATGTTGATGGGGTAGGCAATGGCTTCAGCAGCTATACTGAGAAAGTAAGAAGGAATGTTATCAGGGGCATTAGAGCATGGTTTTAGTTTCTGCAGTAGTTTTTTTATGGTGGATGTTGGTATAGGTTTTAGTGAGAATGGTGGGGGGAGGGGGGAGAATTTGAGAATGTTGATGATGGAGTGGAGATAGGAGGATGAGCAGTGGTGAGGGTTGAGAAGTTGCTAGGGGAGGATTGGGGTGTAGTGGGGGTATGGTGGGGTTTGAAGATGAAAAGGATGAGGTTAGTTTGGAGATAGAATCAATGAAGAAGGTGTTGAATTGAGTGGCCAAGTCTATGTCAGGAGTGTTAGGGTCTGGGCTTGGGTTATCTGTTTTTTTGGGATTGAGGAGGGTAGACATGGATTTCCAAAATTTTTGAGGGTTTGTTTTGTTGTTGTTTTGGATTATGGAGAAGTAATTTTGTCTATCGGAGATGATATGTTTTTTTACTTTATTTCTGAGTGTTTTGTATTCGTTATGGGCTAGGGGAGTCCTATGTTTCTGATATGATGACCATGCCTTATCTCTAAGGTGCATAGTTACTAGTGTGTTTTTTGTTAGCCAAGGGGCAGTTTTGTTTTTTATTCATTTTGTTTTTATGGGGGCTTGTTGCTCTAAGAGGTTTAGAAAAGTTGAGTTAAAGTGGGTGACAGCCTGTTCCAGGGGTAGAGTGTTTAGGGTGTACTAGTTGATTGCTTTTGGAGAGTTGGAAAAGGTAGTGGAGTTAAAGTTTCTTTGGCAGTGAGTAGTAATAACATTGTGAGTAAGATGTAGGGGTGAAGTTAGTTGGTGTGTGAATGTGGGCAAGTGGTCACTAAGGGAATCAGGCAGGGTGCCACTATGTGAGAAGTAATGAGGGTGGGAGTCTAATATCCAGTCTAGGATACTATCACTGGTGAGGTTTTTTGAGGGCCGAGTTATGGAGTTGATCAGTTGAGAAAAGTTGTAAAGATTAATTTTAAGTGGATTTGGGAGAGACTGTATTGCAGACCAATTAATATTCATGTCACCCATAAGTATAGTTTCATTGTTAATGTTATTGGAAAGCCAGGAGAGGATATCTTCTAGTGTAGAAATATTGTTGCCTGGGGGGATGTAGAGGGAGGCTATGCATATGTGTTTGTCTTTATTTACTTGAAGCAGAGCCAGGAGTAGTTCTGCATTATTGAATTGGGGAGTTGGTATGTTGTAAGGGGTAACTGTTAAGGAGGATAGGTATGGAAGGGCTACTCCACCTCCTTTTTTGCTTGTTCTATCTTTTCTGATTATAGGGTAGTTGGGTGGAATTATTTCTGAATCTTTTATATGAGGTTTTAACCAAGTTTTCGATGTGAAGATGGCCTTGTGATTGGCCTTGTTGGATGTGTCCAATTAGTACTCATAGTTAACCTTGCAGTACTCCACCTGTGACCTTATATACTTGATCAGACAAAGGCTGACTTGATGCCAAGTTGGTGCCTGATCCTAATTTGCCCTGTACAGCCAATATAGGGACCAAGTCTGTGGATTGTGTATTGCTGCTCTCCAGCAAAGGGGAATACTCTACTTTGGTGGAGGCAGGTTTTACAAGTAATGTATTGCTAAGCCTATACAGCTATGTTGGTGTTCATATAGCAATTTGTAGTAGGCATGGGCACACAGTCATAACACAGGTGGACACCTCTCCAATTTCAAACAGATAATTATTGTATTACCCGTGGCTGTGTCAGGGCAATGCAACAACCAGTAGCTGTAAAAATGTCACTCTGTTGGATGCACAATAACTAAGATTGCACACGTGTACAACATGTATAGCTTATTTAACTGACATTTTGCATCCCATGTCTGTTGTTATGAGGCAGCCAGATACACCTACTCATACTGACATGTGCATAGGTAATACTTGATATACATTTCTGTTCTATGTCAGTAGGGCACGCTGTATTTACACTCTCACTGCCCAGTCAACCCACTAGAGCAGGACATCTGTAGGATGCTGCACATACATGGGGGGCAATGGGACAAAATTACTGACACTGTCTTAATATTGCTGTAACACACTTGAGTCATTCAATAGCACAGTAGTCTTTGCATTGACAGTCATACACGAGAGGATGTCCAACAGTCATATGGCAGGAAGAGAAGAGAAAGGCTAGGAGTGTAGTAGTGAGGGTAAGAAGTTTTAATGTTGGCAGTATGACTGGTATAGGGACACAGCTAGCTGATATGCTGGCCAGAGGAAGGTGAATATATTTTGTGTGCAAGAGACCAGATGGATGGGGAGTATGGCTAGGTGTATCAGAGGCAGGTCACAATTGTGCTATCAGAGTGTGGATGGGAGGGGAAAGGGGGTAGGGGTTATCCTGAAGGAAAAGTATGCCAAGGGTGTTTTTGGATGACATGAGTGTCTGATAAAGTGATGTTTATGAATCTGGAAATTGGTGGTGTAATGATGACTGTTATTAGTGAATATGCTACGCAAGTTGCTTGTGTGATGGATGAGAAAGAGAAGTGTGAAGTCAGTTGGATGACATGGTGATGACTGTACCCAAGGGTGAGAGAGTGGTGATTGCAGCAGATTTCACTGGCAATGTTGGTGAAGAGAACAGAGGGGATGAGGAAGGGAAGGGTATGTATGGTGTTAAGCAAAGGAATGCAGATGGTGAGATGGCAGTGGATTTTGCAATAAGGATGGACATGGCTGTGGTGAATACATACTATAACAAGAGGGAGGAGCATAGGGTGACATACAAGAGTGGAGTGAGATGCACACAGGTGGAATATATCCAATGTAGGAGGGCCAGTTTGAAGGAGACAAGACTGTAAAGTGGTGGCAGGGGAAAGTGTAGTTAGGCAGCAGAGACCATTGGTCTGTAAGATGACGTTGATGATCAAGAAGAGGAGGAGTGTGAGTGCAGCACCAAGAATCAAATGGTGGGAACTGGAAAAGAGTGATTATGAGGTGGAGTTCAGGGAAGAGTTAAGGCAGGCACTGGGTGGCAGTGATGATTTACCAAATATTTGGGTAGGTACAGTAGCGCTAGTAAGGTAGACAGCTAGAAAAGTGCTTGGTGTGACATGTGGATGGAGGAAGGAGTATGAGGACACCTGGTGGTATGGAGGAAGGAGTATGAGGACACCTGGTGGTGGACTGAGGAAGTACAGGACAGTATACAGAGAAAGAGGTTGGGGATGAAGGATTGGGATTGTCAGAGAGATGAAGAAAGTAGACAGGAGTATAAGGAGATGAGGTACATGGCAAAAAGAGAGGTGGCAAAGGCTAAGGATGAGTCATATGAAGACTTGTTGACAAGTTGGACACTAAGGAGGGATGACAGGACTTGTACCATTATTTGCTGCACATCTTTCCTAGTTTAGTCCTGTCATCCCTTGTTGGCTAGAAAGAGGGACTAAACTAGGAAAGATGTGCAGCAAATAATGGTGATAAAAGATAATGAGAAAAACGTACTCACAAGTGAGGAGAGTGGGTTGAGCAGATGGATAGAGTACTTTGAGAGGATGAAGAATGAAGAGAATGAGAGAGCAAGGGTTGGTTGATGTGGATATAGTGAATCAGAAAGTGGAACAGCTTACCAAGGAGGAAGTAAGGATAGCTATTAAGTGGATGAATACTGGAAAGCCTGTGGTTCCACATGACATACCTGCAGTAGCATGGAGTTGTTTACGGGAAATGACAGTGGTGTTTTTCACCAGATTGTTTAATGATATCTTGGAAAGTGAGATGTTGCATGTGGAGTGGAGAGAAAGTGTTTGTGTACCATTTTAAGAATAAGGTTGATGCGCAGAGCTGTAGTAACTACAGAGGGATAACATTATTCAGTCACAGCATGAGGTCATGGGAAAGAGTAGTGGACGCTAGGTTAAGCAGGGCGGTGATGATTAGTGGTCAGCAGTATGTTTTCATGCCAGGTAAGAGCACTACAGATGCAATGTTTGCTCTGAGACTGTTGATGGAGTAGTGCAGAGAAGGTCAGAGGCTGATTTGTGTCTTTCTGGACATAGAGAAAGTGTATGACAGGGTGCCTAGAGGGGAGTTGTGGTATTGCATGAGGAAATCATGAGTGGCGGAGATATATGTAAGACTGGTACGGGATATGTACAAGGGTGGTTTGACAGTGGTGAGGTCTGCATCAAGAGTGACGGATGCATTTAAGGTGGAGGTGGGATGACATCAAGGATCAGCTGTGAGCTTTCTTATTTGCAATTGTGATGGACAGGTTGACAGACAAGATCATACAGGAGTCTGCATTGACTATGATGTTTGAAGATGACATTGTGATCTGCACTGAGAGCAAGATACAGATTTAGGAGACCCTGTAGAGATGAAGATATGCTCTAGAAAGGAGAAGAATGAAGGTCAGCAGGCCTAAGTCAGAATATATGTGTGTGAATGAGAGAGAGAGAGTAGTGGAATGTTGAGGATGCAGGGAGTAGAGTTGGCACAGGTGGATGAGTATAAATGATTGGGCTCAACATTTCAAAGCAATGAAGACTGTGGAGGACAGGTGATGAAGAGAGCACAGGCAAGATGGTGAGGGTAGAGGAAGAGTATCAGCACTGATTTGTGACAGACAAGTACCAGTAAAAGTGAAAGGGAAGGTCTACAACAGGGTACTGAGACCAGCTATGTTATATGGGTTGGAGACAGTGTCATTGACAAAAAGGCAGGAGTCAGAGTTGGACGTGGCTGAGTTACAGATGCTAGGATTTTTACTCGTTGTAACGAGGGTGGACAGGAATAGCAATGTGTATATGACAGGGTCAGCCCATGTTGGACGGTTTTGAGACAAAGCCAGAGAGGCAAGATGACATCAGTTTGGACATGTGCTGCAGAGGGATGCTGATTTTATTGGGAAAAGGATGATAAGGATGAAGCTGCCAGGTAAGATGAAAAAAGCAAGGCCTCAGATAAGGTTCCTGGATGTGGTGAGAGAGGACATGCAGGTGGTTGGTGTAACAGAGCAGGATGAAGTGGACAGGCAAAAATGGCAGCAGATGATCCACTGTGGCAACCCCTAATGGGAACAGCCAAAAGAAAAAGATGTTGTAATGTCAGTCTTCACAAATTTGCCAATGATTTGCCAGACATAACACAACTGTATAAGTAAATGACTACAAATATGAGGCACACATGTGGACAGTGTGCATAATACTGGAGAGTTTAATGGTATGAGCTCAGTATATCACATGCAGTTCAACACACAAGTGTGCAACAGTACTTTACTATGCAAATACCACGTATAGGTCTCTCACATTTCTGAGACACCCAAGTATATCATAGCTGTACTCACAAGTAAGATATGGATATGTATGACATCCCAGTAGCTTGCCTAGCATTGTCACATTCAGTATTGTTCAAAACACACTGTAGTAGTAGTCGTATGTGAGCCATCCTTTCCTGGGGTCACTAGGGGGCCTGACCTATGATCTATGTCACTGCAGACAGACCCAGGTACTATGGCCATAGGTTCTAATGAGCAATATATGAGCAAGTCTTCTTGAGACATACATGTTACAGTTCCTATTTCCCATTCTTACATACCCCCTACTGCAGTCCATTACATGCTTACTTGTTTGACTTACCTGTTTGTTTTATTCAAGTGTAGGTGGTTATCTCCTGCTTGGTTTTTCTTTTTCTTTTCACTGTTTGTCTCTTTCTCAAGGATGTAGGGTATACATCTGTTTTGCATAGGCAGCAGCTTGCCTTTTGTAGGTAATGTTCATGAGCAGCTGATGGCCTGTGCACCAATTGGTGTCCCCCACTTGATAATTGCATGCAGGACAGCTGTGTTGTTATTCATATAGCCAATGGCATAGCAACACACTACTATCATTCAGTACATTATGTGAGCCTTGGCCTTTTTCCTTACTAGTAAGGAGGACTTCATGGAGGTGTGTGACCAACAGCATCACAGCAGAAATTTGGAAATACCTCTTACAACGAAAACTGTGGAGACAAGCCAACAGAATGTCTGATAATGTTCCAGACATAGGGACATAATGTAAGTATTGCTGTTATACATTTGGATTAATGCTAGTCTAACATGGTTTGTGTGGACATGGAGTTTCTGGGTGATTTTAACTCTGACAGTGTTATTTGTTTGACGTATCTCTCACCTGTAGGGCTATCTGCAGAATGGACAGGATTTGGACTCCTATGTTTGGTGTGTTCCTCCGACATTATTTGTCTTTGGAAAATCAGTAGCATACTCTGGGGATTGCATTCAGTAACTGCTAACATCCATTTGTGTTTCTGACCTCATATCCCTCAGAAAAAATAGGTTACAACTAATCATGTTACAACAGCAACATTCTCAGTTTACAACAGCAATATTTAAAACATGCCCCTGTTTTTGTGCCTCTGTCCCATGATTATGTCAGGCTTTGTCCAGATGTCATGCAGTAAGAGGTTGATAGGTATGGTATATAATTTTTTAGTGCCTACATTCCTGACATTATCCCATTGATGTATCAGACTGCCAGACATGTTATGTGGAACAGGCCTTATAAATGAGGGGAAAGCCTGGACAATCTGTGGCACTCTGCATAGTTGAGAGGTCTGTGTATTTCTGGCAACTGTTGAGAGACTGTTAGAATTGTGTAGCAGTGTACTGTGTCAATGTTATTTGGCCTGTGTAGGGAGGGGCATGGACGTATATGTTATGGCTCCTTTTCTATCTTCCTGTGCATGCTGCTACTGTTATTGGTGGTCTATCAGCTGTATATGTTTGTAGGGGCAGACTGAGACATGCCCCATACCACATGGCATCATAGTACACTGTGAATTGGGCCAGTATATGTGGGGGTAGTGTGTGAGTGGCAAACATGTTGAGATGTTTTTGTTCACATAGTCCTTATACTTTACTGTTTTTTTGACTTACTGGTATGTCACTGTGGTTGAATTGGTTGTGGGTATGCACTTTCACACTGGTGTCTGTTTTTCAGGGCTGTGACATCCCTGTAGTGCTTGATATATTTGCCAATACAAGTGTAATTCACCCTAGCAGATTTGGGTTAGTGTTGTGTCAGTCTGACTGTAGTTTCAACAGTGTTTGGTGACATGCTTAGCAGCTGTGTGTAGTTTCCCTAATGTGATGTTATGTCCAGATATTTGTAGGACATAGTGTTGCCTGGCCACCATAAGTGTTGTGTATTTCTGACACATCAGTGGGCTGATGTGAGGATTTCAGTCACTAACTAGTGAGAAGTAATTGAGTTTTGGACTTTTGCTATTTCAGTCAATATATGTTAGGACAGATATGAGGATGTTACTGCAGCAACTGTGTCAGCTTATCTCATGCAGTATTTCAGATATGTCCCTATTCCCATGGCTTTCTCCCCCCACTTTGTCAGTCCTGGCCCAGGTTCATTGCATTAAGGGTTTCTGAACCTACCTTGGGACTTTTTGGATTGTTGCAGTATGTCCAGGTTTATTGCTCATATTTCTGGTCTGTTCCATGGATGTATTATTTTCATATCCCTGGTAAATCACTGTGAGGATCTGAGGATTTCTGACAGCAAATGATGACATACAGTTGGGTTATAGAACTCACATACTTCAAAACATGTATGCTTAAACAAACCCAGTCACTCTGGAAACATTCTACAATTATAACAGCAATATTTGAAATATGTCCCTAGTTTTGTCCCATTGACCCCCCCCCCCCATTTGTAGAGCCTTGGGCCAGATTTCATGCAGTAAAGGGTTGGTGGGTAAGGTTCTGAGGTATGACTCCAATACATCTTATGAGGGTTCACCACTTCAAAATAGTGTATGGAATGCACACTGCAGCAAAAGTGCACTTAATCGAAAGTGCACTTACGTGAAGTTCAGTACAGTGAACGGGCATTGTACTTAACTTCCATGCAGTATTCACGGACCTTAGGGTTAGGGTATGGGTCATGGTAAGGGGATAGCCCATAGGGCTATCCCCTTATCACGACCCATGCCCTAACCCTAAGGTCCTTGATGACTGCAGCGCAGTGAAGGACATAGCAATGTCTTCCACTATGGTGCGATAGTCACTGACCTTAGGGTTACGGCATGGGTTAGGGTAAGGGAATAGCTTTACTAACTTTCTCCTTACCCTAACCCGTGCCCTAACCCTAAGGTCCTTGAGTATCACACCATAGAGGCGGACATAGCTTGTTTTTTTGATGTCCTTCACTGTGATGTGGTACTTTCAGTGAAGTACACTTTCGCGGAAGTTCACTTTCGCTAAAGTGAACTTTCACGTAAGTGAGGCTTCCTATTACAAGTTCGAAGTTGTAAACTTTAATTCTTGTAATAGACATAATCTATACTACCCTGGGTGACAAAAATAACTTTCTACATATTTTAATATGAACATAGCCCTCTATACATATATATATATATATATATATATATATATATATATATATATATATATATACTATATTATAATCTCGAAGGTTTAAAACTTCGAATCACTAAAGATCGAATTTTAGTGATTTGAAGTCTTAAACTATCGAAACAAAAAAAAATACTAAATTAAAAAATAAATAAATAGTGTGTAGGGCAAGCCCCCCTGCACCCCCACAACCCCCTACTTAAATATACCAACTCCGTGAATGCACTACATTGAATTAAACGGAAATCTCACCCTACAGAGATTTTCCATTTAAATATTCAATGTAGTGCGCTTTCGGTATGCTCTTGTCGACAATATCATACTCGATATTGTCAGACTTTGAGATTTTAATATAGACCCTATATATATATATATATATATATATATATATATATATATATATATATATTGTTCTGTCTTTTGGCTTTTCCTGGTTAGGGTTCGCTACAGCAGAACTCCGGTCCGCTAATGATTGTCAGTAGATTTTTATGTGCCGAGTTGCCAGCCCTGATGCACAACCTTTAACAAAGGTACGCATGTCTCCACACAGAAGATGCTCTAGCTGAGAATCGAACCGGACAGCGTTTTACTGTGAGGCGACAATGCTACCGTATATATATATATATATATATATATATATATATATATATATATATACATATATATATATATATATATATATATATATATATATATATATATTTATATGTGTGTATGTGCATATTTTATATGTGTATCACTATTTATATTGTGTGTGTATATATATATATATATATATATATATATATATATATATATATATATATGCATCTCCATGCATATATACATGTGTATATGTATAAATACGAAACCTTATTGATCCTACGGAAAATTTTCCCTACTGTTGAATGAGCATATGTTGGAAAAAGCATCAATAATCCTTGCAGTTCAAATGGTTTAATGGTGCATTGCTCTGACTATGGTGTACAGGGCCCTGGGTAAAAGACCTGGCAGCGCTGATAATTTTGTTGCTCTTACTCCCACTTACAGCTGCTTACTCACACTTACACCCACATTAATTCTTTAAAAGAAAAGAGAAAGGGATGATAGGAAAGTCATGGAAAAGCGACATGCAAAGGGAAGAACAATATGAAAGATAGCTACAGATGTGCAGGACAGGTGTATATGGAAGGTCCATAGCTGTCCATTTCTTATACAGTAACAGCTTTGCATTTGTACAGAATTTGGAGTTAAATTTGGACACTCAAACCCCAGAGAGAGGGGTGAGGACAACAGAAATGTGTTGTTAAACCTGCTAAGCATAGCTGAGCATTGAATACCATTGCTCACAGTTCATTCTCATAATATACCACACTAATGACTTGATTTAGTAAGTGTATATGATTTCCATTACATGAAAAAGCTGCATGTGCTTTTATTAGAGTAGCAAGGGGTGTAAATACACTGCATGGGACACATGTATACATGGGTGTTTTCACATTGTTATATGCACTCATACATCCATTTTACATAATCTACACTACCCTGAGTGACAAAAATAACTTACTACATATTTTAATATGAATATAGCCCTTTTAACATTGCTTTCCCATGTAAATTTGGATTGTCTGTTGTATTAGTCAAACTGTGTATGCCTGCATGCAAAGCTGGGACACTGACCACTACACTATCTTGGTCTGGGGATTTGAGCTGTATATTTTTATTTATCGCCTATTAAATATTAATATTATATTACTATATTAAGTGGAGAGTATTGAGGTTTTCAGCCATGTCATTGAGGAAAGCTATGTACCAATTAAAGTTTGCCCGGAAACAGATGCACGGCTGAGGGAAAGGCTTTACTTTTTTTGATTGAGGAAAGATGTCATGACATACTGACATACATTTCAGTTTCAGACTTGTATCCTTTTGAACATTAATGCTAATGCATGGGTCTATATTATAACACTGAAATCTAATATATCTAATATAGAACCCTAAACATCGAAATCCACAAACACACACAAAAATCAGCAATCCACACATACACTTAAAATCCTACACCTAAACTAAACTTTACATACACTACTAGCTATCTACTTACCTTAACCCGACCCTAACCCTAAGGTCCATCACTATCGCACACTCACCTCACCCGAACCCTAACCCTAACTTACCTAACCCACCCCCTAACCCTAACCTACACACAACCGCACACTTACCTGACCTGCTCCCTAACCCTAACTCACCTAACCTGCCCCCTAACCTTAACCTACACACAACTGCACACTTACCTGAACCCGACCTGTAACAGTCCAACATATCGAACGCTGAAAACAGCAAAGCCACATCAACGGCCCACTGAATTCTTTCCCTGGGAAAGAATTTGGTGTCCTGCAACTTCGCTGTTTTCAGAATTCGACAAAACTGGTTCGATATTATAACATTCGAACTTTATAAAATTCGATGTTATAATATAGACCCCTAATGCATAACCTGTTTTCTATCATAGGTTCATAGGTTCATAGGTATGTACTAGGCTATTGGCCCTGGGGCCTATATAAGCTTAGCCAGAAAGGTTCCCAAGAAAATAATTTCCCTGTGCCCCTGTCAAGCAGTGCCGCAGAAGTGATTCCCAGGGTGAATTTTCTATTTCCCATCCAGTCATCAAGATTTTTCTTAAAGAGGGTCAATGAGGAGCTTTGCTTGACATGAATGGGTAGTTTGTTCCAGAGTATGGGAAGTCTCTGGCACAGGAATCCATCCCTTCAGCATGTTCTGTTTATTGTGGTGAAAAGGTTTAGGTCCCTGGAGTGTGTGGTTCAGAGTGATTGGGATTTAAGTGCAGCATGTCCAGCAGCTCTGGTTTGACATAGCTTTGTATGTTAGGCAGAGATCGCCTCTGAATAGACGATATGTGATGGTGTAGAGCTGGAGTTTTTTGAGACGGTCTGCGTATGGCATCTGTTTGAGGCTAGTAATCCTCTTAGTGAGGTATTTCTGTGGCTTTTCCAATTGTTGTAGGTGTCTTGTGAGATACATGCCAAACAGGGCATTGCACTCTATAATGGGTCTGATGAGGGATGAGTAGAGAGGAACAATGACCTGTTTTTTTCTAGAGGAGTACCCTTTTGTGATGAGGTGTGCCACGTAGAAGGATTTCCTGACTACTGTGGTGATGTGGTTATTAAAGGAGAGACTACTGTCCACCTGTATCCCGAGATCTCTTATCACACTTTCAGTGTTTAGTGAGCTACCATCTATGTGGTGGCTCATGGGTACTGAGTTTTTCTCAAAGGGGATGACAATGAACTTCTTGGCATTGAGCTTGAGGCCATGACTTTGACACCAAGCATCTGTCTCTGTGAGGCCCTTTTGTAGAATGTCTGCATCATTAGGTGATTCTATTATGGCTCCCAGTTTGCAGACATCTGCAAACTTTGTTAGCCAAAGACCTTCTGTGTTGGCCTGCACTTCAGAAAATTTTCAACTTTCTGTCTCTCCTCTGTGCAGATGGAATGACACCGGTGCTCAGGCTGTGGATGACCACACTGCAGAATGGGTCTGAGAGTCCATGCCTGTTCATGTTAGATGCAGCCAAGAATGGTAGCAGGCCTATGGAGACCTCTATGTGTTGACTTTGAGAGGGCATTACAGACCTGCATCCTGATCATGAGGGGAGGGTGCTGTACATGCACACGTATACCTATGGGGGACAGGGTGGTGATGTTTACACTTCACCTGTCTGCAGTCAGTTGCCTATATCCATGGCATATGTGTATGTGGTGTTATTGACCACCACTCCAGAGCAGATATGTGTGTGGTCTCTGGAATTGCAGACATGTCTGGAAGACCTAGTGATTGGCCTTGGCTGGTGTCTCCAGTTTGCCCTCAAAGACAGCCTTAGAGTACATCAAATGTGACATTATTTGCTTATGCAGAACAAGGTGACATGGTTTCCAATGAGGCACCTGTTCCTTCTTGGCCTAACATGTGATTACTTCCACCTATGATGATAGTTGTGTATTGCTGCTGTCCACCACAGGCATTCAGCCTACCTTGAAGGGGTTGATGTTGTCCTGTTGGGTATTGCTGAAGCCATAAAGCTATGTAGGTGCCCACATAGTATTGTGGTGTGGCCCTGGGCACTGCTGCTAGTTCCAACATATGGGGTGCCCTTCATGTAGGCTTAGCTCATTTTCCTTGCCTGTGCAGGGGATGTTACAGAGGTGAGGGGGCCACAGCTTCACAGACAGTAGATGAAAATACCTCACAGGACAGGCCATCTGGGGACAGCCCAACAACATGGGGAACGCAGCTTCAGAATTTGGTACAGATTGTATGTCATTAGTGCTGCTATACACATAGAGGGTTGCTAGATTGACATGGTATATTTGGATATGCATTTACTGGGTGACTGGGTTGCCTATCTTGGGACTCAAACTGTATATGTCTGCATATAAAGCCGTGCCTATAATCACTACACTAACTCAGATTGAAAATTTCACCTCTGTATTTGCATTTAGTTCCTATGGGATGTTGAAGCTATGCTAAGCGGATGGCCATAACATGCACGCTGACTTAACTACACTTAAACATTCCTTAGGCTAATGTAAAAAAGTATATATTATTATTATATTATTAGATTATATGGGTGTGTATTGTGGTGTTCTGACAACTACTTGGGACTCCAGTCATGAATACTGGCATTGATTTGGCTTTCAGGCTTTTATCCTTCAGGGACTCCTGCTAATACATATCCTGTTATCTATCAACTTTCTAATTGTGTGAGGACAATTTTTCAGGTGTGCCCCTAATGTAGTATTTATTCCCCCCATAATTTGTGTCTTTGTTAAAATGCACTGCTGTGAGGGAATATTGGCATACATTTGCTTTTAGACTTCTACCCTTATGTGATTCATGCTGATGCATGACCTGTTCTCTTCTATAAAAGTGCTTGCTTAATAGTTGCCCTTCTTATTCTGATAATATAGGATCTTGGAGTTGCAGTTGTAATTATAACAATTACTCCTTGGTGCTCAACCTCTCTATTTCCCTGCACACAGAGTAGCTGAATCTCTTGCAGTTCTGTTGTAGCAGACTTTCATCTTTTCCTGTGCTTTCAGCAAAAAATGTCTTTATGTCTATCCTTGCATCTGGTTGTAGTAATGCTGAAGGCTGAGGTACCTTTGTTACATTTTCTCCTAATCAGTTTGGAAAGAAACAGACCAGTTGGCTAAAGAAGAACATTCTGATAGTCCAACAAAGCTAATTAAACAGTCTTGCTTCACATTAGCTATGCATTTTCAGATTACATTTTTTGCAGTTTAAAAGTATTCTTTCCTCTTCTGCACAAGGTTGATGATATATCAGACTGGTAGGAATGTGCATAAATGTCCTGCCCTCAAAGAACTAATAGAATTCTTTGTCCTGGTCCACTTCAGTAATAGACAATGTCACCAAAAGACTTTTGATGACCTTTATTAATTTCAGACATATCTATATTACATTATTTTCAAATATTAATTGCAACAGGAATGACCTTGTCACCACAACATGGAAATCCTTATAATATACATCGGGCAGTGTACACACTCACCATGTCCAAATAAGCAGCATCCATACCTCAACTCACTTATTCTTGTCAATCAAGCAGTATCTTACAGCTCACTTTCATCCCCAAAACTCATTGCATCAAACCCAACACTAAGAGGGGAAACAGAAGATGGACAAGCCTGTCCATCTTCTCCACCCAATGCCCACCAGCATAACCATACCAAACAAATTAACAATAAGAAAAAGGGGAGGGAGGGTGGGTTGCAAATTCATGCCAAAATGTGATTCTTCTTCCCAGTTACAGTATTAAACCTAAGTCCCACCCTACCTCTACCTCACTTCCTCTAAAGTCCCCTTAACAAATTAACCCATTTTTTCTCAAAGTCTGGTCAAACCTAACTTTTTTTTTAATCTTAACTCATTTTCCAACAAATCTTTCACCCTCCCACCCCATTTAACACATTCTAACCCTCACAAAAGATATCCCTGGCAAATTGGTTTGTTCCCAAACCTCATTTGTCCTGGTCCCCTTCAATAATACACAATGACACCAAAAAATATTTGACGACCTTTATTAATTTCACACATAACTATATTACATTATGTTCAAATATTAATTGCAACAGAAATTACCTTGTAGCCACAGCATGAAAATCATTATAATATACATCAGGGCAGCGTACCCACTTACCCTGTCTGAATAAGCAGCATCCATAACGCCATTCACTTATTCTTGTGAATCAACCAGCATCCTACAGCTCACTTTCGTCCACAAAACTCATTGCATCAAACCCAAAACCAAGAGGGGGAACAGAAGAAGAACAAGCCTGCCCCCTATTCTCCACCCACCCATCTGACCACAGGCTGTTTCCCCTCTAATACAAGAAAACTTTGACTAAATCTTCTAAAAATACACTTATATGTACATTAAATAAATCTAAACCAAACTCATTTAAGAGCACCACATTTTATCTAAACCAAGCTGGGTCTTTGTCATCAAAATTCCTATGATCCATCGTATACATACCCAAAGCCCCCAACTGCTGTGCCAACCTATGGCTAATAAACCTCCAGGTGTGTTCCAAAGCCTTAAAGCTAGCAGCATTCCTCCAACACAAACATGGTACTATCTCTAACCATACAATGGAAATGCCGGGATATAACATCTGCAACATAAGCAAATCCTCCCTTATCTTATCCACCAACTGCCTCTTAGGAATTATTCCCAAATCATTATCCACCAAATCTATCGTCAGTATTCAAGGAAGCCCCATCCATAACTGTATCACTTCAGTCTCCTCCATATACTGAGTCCACCTAAGACATCTAATCCCATGCCAACTAACAGTCCATCCCAAGTGATGTAAACCCAAGTCCTTTCCATCCATTCTAACTGCTGCCCTCTTCGCCACCCAATGGATATACAAATGAACCAAGATGACAATCTCTTGCCCTGAAAGACAAAAAAAAACTATTAATCATTAATTAAATCCATTACCTAATATAAGATAAAAAGGCATTGGAAGACCACCTCCCCACTCTCTGAATGACTTAAATGGATCTGCCTTCCCTTGCTAAATCTGAAGTCCTACCAATATGAAAAGAATGAGTGGAGAACCTCTCACCTGGAAAACCCATACATCGCAGTGCCCTTGTTGCTACATTACAAACTGTTTACCTGTTACCATCTTAGCCCCTACTAACCAAAAAACTAAATTTTAAGGGCTCCTCACATGAGAGCACATCAATTCCACAGCCCAGCCCACTGGACAAAGCCCCTCATTCCTGTCTTTCCTAAGAACTATCTGCATGGCCTTCCCTAACTGATCTGTTTTAGACCTATGTAACCAAATGTGCACTGACCCTGGAAAAACCATAACATCTCTCCAAACTAATGACCCTGACAGCTCCAACACCAAAGTGCCCCAAAATATATCCATAAACACAAAGTAACTCACAAAACATAGTCCACAGACTCACCCATCAATAAAGTTAAACCCTTAATAAAACCTTAAAAATCTATCATGTCAATGGCCAACGCATATCCATATTCACTCCAACCACTTTACCCCATCCTCTCAACATATGTCCCACCCATCCTATTTTTTTAAAATCATGCAGTGCAGCCACCTGCGCAGATATACTAATCTCTGACAAGTGCACCTTAACTGATTGCAACGCCTTACCCTGCTACCAAGCCTGAGCCAAATATGTCAATAGTAATTCCTCTGACCAAACCCCTTCATCCTCAGGAACCTGCAAAATAAATTTATCAGAATCACAAAGGGTCCTACCATAAGGTCTCCTGGTAGACACCGCCCAGGAATGCCGCACCAATCTCCTGGTTATATCAACCTAAGATGCCACACATCATCTGTCAACACTATCGGTACCCCCTCTGCCCCCATGGCCAACTGTTGGAACCTGCAAAACTGAAATCGAGACAAACTGTCTGCAATCTCATTACTAAGCCCTGCCATATGCACACCTGTGAATGAAAAAATTACTAACAAATTCTGTAAAACTTAATTATGTAAAACCAACAACAATTCAGATCTCGCAGTCTTTGCTTGCAAAACTTGCACCACTGCCATATTATCTAAATTAAAAATTAACTTCTTTCCCATCAATCCCTCCTGCCAAACTACCAGCGTAACCCTGATTGGCATTAACTCCAAAAATGTAACATCCCTTTCCACTCATCCTTCCAATCCACCAGTTAATGAGCCACAAACCATTGCACTGCAAAAAATGCACCCATTCAAATACCCAAAGCTACATCCATAAAGAACTTCAGTCCTTTTTGACCAACCCAATCCACCTGCCAAAAGATACACCATTAAACTGCTCCAAAAATGACAACCAAAGAGCCAAATCAGCCTGCACCAACTTCTTAAACCTGACCCAATGATATTTGCTCTTCCTTCCTTTTAACTAAAAGGCCACTGACCTACAAAATGTATGTCCTGGATGAACTGCCTGACATGCAAAATTCAAAATCCCTAAAAGCTCCATAACATCCCTAATCCACTCTTAATCCTAGCACACCAGCCACCCAATCTTCTCCTTCAATCACGCTTTGTTATAAGCTGGCAAGCAAAAGAACTTCTGCCTAGCCAGTAGGACCACCAATTCATCACTCATTCCCAAAGACTCTTGCAAATCTTCAAACACTGTCTCAAACCCCCTCACCTATTATCTGTTACTTATCCAAGTAATGCACTCCCTTCTATGTAGCCACCCACTGCTGCCAGACCCAATGAAGTACAGTGCTAAATTTCTCAAAAGTAGAGCAGGCTAATGAGCATCCCATTTGCATAGCCTTATCAAAGTACATTTTTTCTCACCTACCATGCCTAATAATGGCCACTCCTCTTCCCATAAATGCAAAAGGTGGAAGGTGGATTCAATGTCCACATTCACTAACCACGGATCCTTAAACCCCTGAATAACCTTCACAACATCATTCACAGATGCATAACTGATCCTGGCATCCTCAACTGAACTGAAATCATTATAGCAGAGCACCCTACTGGATACAATAAATGTTGAATCAGCCTGAACTCACCAGCCACCTTCTTAGGAATCAAACCCCCAGTGCCACCTTAAAACTCTCAAAGAGGGGGCCATCAAAAGGACACAATAATCTATCCACCTGCCTAACTCTACCAAATCCTCCAATATATCCTCCTAATCCAGCACAGATCACAAATTCCTATCCCATTGCTCACCACCCTTGATTTAATAGAAAATCCGGCAAAAAGTCCTCAACTATTTCTTCCTTAAGAGAAGAATCAATAAATTGCTAGAGCATACACCTCAATACTTCCACCTTAATGGGAGAAGGCATTCTCCCAGCCATCCCCTTGGCCCACTAAAAGACAACTCTCCCTCTAACCCTTGAAAATTCCCCTTCCCTTGGAGATTCTGAAACCCCAGAAAAGAAGAAGGAAAAACACCTCCATCAGTTGAAAGCAAAGCTGGAGTCAACAAATTAACCTCCCACCAACCACATGGCACTGCTGGATGGCTCCCTGCATACTTTAAATAAGTATGAAAGAACTTAGACCCTACCCATGCACAGCATCCCGCATTAAAAGCCCAACATACTTCCCCCTTCTCCCCCATCTTTCCCCCTGTACTAACCAACCCCAAAGCTATCTATCATAGTAGCTAATTATATGTACGGATGTCTATCTTTCCCAGCAGCAAGAGTGATAGACAGCTTTCTGCTTCTGAAACCTCTGGTTATACCATAATCAACCATTCCTTGACCATAAACACTGAGCTTCCCAAATCATAAGAAAGTAAGCCAAGAGTGGCAAAGCCAAAGATTTATCCTTCTCCAGCAAAACTGCCATGTAGTAGACGAAACCTACCACCCAATTATCCCACGTCCTAGGCTGCGTCCATCTCCTGTCCTCCTCCCCAATGCCAATAATGTTGCCAAAAGGTCCTTGCTATTTGTTGTCTATGATTCTACTAGCTACTGCTCCTCTTCTGCATCAATTAATTCAAATACATCAACATATTCCCTCTCCAACTCTTTTCTTAACTGAGGATAGAGTGTCAGGAGTCAGGAAAAGTGTCCCTGACCCTTGCACTAAACCCTGCATAGCTAACCAATCATCCAGCCATAAGCCAAAGTCCAATCCAACTTCAGAAAACAATTGTGCCCCACACATGACCCCAAGCTCCCTGTAGGCAACCCTACACTATCCCCTCTACTGATGGCTTCACCCTGTCCCGGCTTGTAACACCTCTGCATATCCCCCCCTAGACCCTCCAACTTCACCCAACCCATGAAACACCATATCCCCACCAACCCCACAATGATTCTCAATACACTCCAATCATGCCTTACCTAATGGGGCTTCCAAAAGCATGTCATTATATGCCACTGTGTCCTGAGCCACTCCAGCCACCAGAAGATCCACTGCAACCACTTCTCTTTACTGCCGTGTCTGGTTCCCATGATCCACTGATCTGGTCTTTGCTGCTGAATGTCATATCTTTCAGCTGGACATGCCTGCATCATCTGCCATCCCAGACTCCGCATTAGGCACCTCCTGGAACAGATCATCCTCCTGCTCCAAAATGGACTCCCACCTCTGCCACATACTCTGCATATTCGTCATCTGTAAGAAAAGAGACATCTTCTTAGAGAATGAAAAAAAAACACAAAGATATAATACCTTTAGACTACAGGGCAGTGGGCGAACCTCAGCCCAATGTAATAAAAATTATTAAGTTAAAATATTATACTGACAAAGAGAAGCTGCTGAATGACATATATATATATATTTTATAATAGTGAGCATGTTGTTTATAGTCAGAAGTACTAAACTGCCACAAATCCATGTGGTGATGTGGCTAACTGTCTGACTGCTTTAAGAGTAACTGAACATAGCTGCTTTACACAAAAGTCAATAGTTTAGCAGTAGACTAGCATTCTATCTCAAGACATACCTTTCAACTTCTTTGATCAAGAATTCCAGAAAAAGCCACCTTGCCCTGTAACAGCAAAAGCTACCACATGCATATGCAGCATTTAAGCATTACTCACAAGAGGCTGCAAACCTGCAAAACAGCCCTAACCACCACACACAACCCATCCGCCAACCAACATAGCTCTCAACACCCCAGCACAACCATCAAGACCAAGCAAAAGCTTGGGAAAACAAAGTCCCAAAATTAGGGACACACCTTAAATAATCTCACTTAGTAAGCTGTGAGAAGAAAAGGCTCAAAAACACCCCACATTCTCCAAAGAGCATGACACGTCAAACTCAAAAGCCTGTCTATCACCCATTAATGAAAGAAACTAATGTAAAGGTCCATAGCACTCATTCTGCATACAGTGGACCAACTCAGAACACACAGCATCGGCTGTACTTGAGTTAGAAAACAGAAAGCATGAGCATCACTTCCCTGTACATGTGGCTCTGCAGTATTCTACAAAAGGCTTCACAACAAAGCAATCATCAGCAAAACAAGAGCCTGATGTCAAGTAGTGTCCATTTAGGACTTTAAAACTGTAACTCCCAGTTAGTCAACTCAATCCTAACAGAGTCGTCACAACAGCACAACAAACCACAAACACCTTGAGGAACATACCAAACATATGATGCAAAAATCCAGACATTCTGAAAAAACTGAACAGTTAAAAGGCATGCCAACCACCTACCTGTTACACTACCACCACCATCAACAGTTACCAAAGGAGCCACCCTGTGAAAGGTTACTGTACTTCTTGTTAACACTGTTCTTCCACCATAACGGTTAAGCCACACCACGCATGCATGGTGAGGAACCATAACTGAAAGCCCACAAAACCATGGAAACCATGGCTCACAACTCCAGGGGATACAGACCAGCTGCAGAAGGCCATGATACACTACCCAGCCACCACCACTGTCTGTCTAAAAAGAAAATCAGTTCAGAAAACCTCCAGCCAGAGTTTAAAACAATACTTGACTAAATGCAAAACCAAAGCATGCCCCTGCACATAGCAGGGCAGACTTAACCAATCATGCTGACTAGACGATCAGCCTGTCAGGACCATGGAACTGCAGCACAGTACAGAAACTCCATAACACCTGCAATCTGACCCCCAAGCCCCTTATAACCTAAACAATCCCAACAACTATACTGTGTTCTACTGGGAAAAAGGAAAAAAAATCCCAACCAAGCGTAATCTAAGTTCTTAATACCAAACATTCCCTCTTCCATGCACACAACTATTAATCCAACCACAGCAGTACCTGCAGGTTGTCTTGGACATGCATCTGCACTTTTGCAGATTCACACCAAAATGTGATTCTTCTTCCCAGTTGCAGCATGATAGAAGCCTAAGTCCTACCCTACATCTACCTCACTTCCTCTATTTACCATTAACAAATTAACCCATTCTTCCTCAGTCTTGTCAAACCTAACACTTTTCCTTAATCTTAACCCCTTTTCCCAAAAATCATATATGGTATGTCTCTCATTTTGATTATATGTGGCTACTCTGAATAGTAATCCATAGAAATCAATTAGAGAAAATATTTGATATGAAACAAACCACTAGTTAGTTTATCTGTGTGCATTCTATAATTTTATGCTGCACCATTTATTTTTTCACAGTGTCTCTGTAAAAAATGTCACAAATTACACTTCTTAGCCATCATTATAATCTGCTGAGGCATTACTGTTCAACAAAACTAGAAAATAGAGCCAACACCAAATGGAGGGTTGCCAAATAAAATAAATTTATTACATAAACATATCCAAAGCAACTGAGGGAGTCAAACACCCCCAGTAAAGCACAAGAATGCTCTGGAAAAAAAAAGAAGCAAACCGGTTTCGGCTATAATTAGCCTTCTTCAGTGCACAAACCAGAGTAGTGAAAAAAAGAAGAAAGCACATCAGAGCATCAGTATTTATAGCAACTTAAAGACATAGCAATCAAATTTATATGTACTAATTGGATTTTCATTGTAAGCATATTTAAAGGTGTTCATTCAGACCAGGGCTGAAAAGGCCACCCAATTTGATTATCCATTTTCTTTCTTTGTTATTAAGAATTGTGTGCCAACCACATTTGAGGGACACGTAATGCGTACTTAGACCAAAATCAAATAAGCATAGGAAGTAGTTCGCAAGGACAGATGAATAAACAGCTAGGCCCACATACCGATTAGCGACCCGATAAATTCACATAGAGAATCCCCTCTGTGGTGTATGTAGTCCAAAAATATCCATTAGGTTCACCTAATGAGAAAGAAAATATACCTCGCCCATCATTGTAACCAAGAATACAATAAGATCTTTAGCGTAATCCAAAAACGAGCATAAGACAATGCCACAGAGTCCCTTCAAATGATTAGAAATGTGGTTGTAGACAGCTGTGATGAAATAATAACTTAACAAAATGAAGATGAATGGAAAAAAGTAGGAAATCCATAAAAAGTATTAATCCCAAAATTGCATAAATAGGGTAAATCCTTCCATGCAGCTCCAATGTAGATGCAACCCCTATACAGTGCCAACAGCGAAATGGCCAGCACATAGTACTCAGTCCAAACTCCTCGCAAGTACGGCAAGTGCCAAAGCCCAAAAAAACAAACAAAACTAGCAAATAGAGCCAGCACCAAATGGAGGGTTGCCAAATAAAATAAATGTATTACATAAACATATCCAAAGCAACTGAGGGAGTCAAACACTCCCAGTAAAGCACAGAAGTGCTTGGGAAAAAAGAAGCAAACCAGTTTCGCTATATTAGCCTTCTTCAGTGCACAAACCAAAGTAGTGAAAACAAAAAAGAAAGCACATCAGAGCATCAGTATTTATAGCATCTTAAAAGACATAGCAATCAAATTAATATGTACTAATTGGATTTTCATTGTAAGCATATTTAAAGGTGTTCATTCAGACCAGGGCTGAAAAGGCCACCCAATTTGACTATCCATTTTCTTTCTTTGTTATTAAGAATTGTGTGCCAACCACATTTGAGGGACTTGTCCCCTTTGATTTTGTCAATGACCATAAAGTAAAATGAGGCAAAGTGGTGCTTCACCAGCCCAAATACTGACAAAGTTTTTCATATAAACTTTTTGGCCAATTGTGGTTCGGATTGGGGGGTGTATTTGGCCTCCTGCCCCTGCTTAGCTTTTTTATGTGGGTCAGACATCCAGACTGTTACATATCAGGATTTCTGAACATGAGTGACATAAGGAATCACAAACTTTCTAGTGCACTTTATAAACATACATTGAAGCACCCCTCTGCCTCCTTTTATTTTACGGTCATTAACAAAATCAAAGGGGACAGGTCCCTCAAATGTGGTTGGCACACATTTTTTAATAACAAAGAAAGAAACTGGATAATCAAATTGGGTGGTCTTTTCAGCCCTGGTCATTTAGTCTTGAAAATTATTTTTCATGAGTATCCAATCCTTGCACATAATTAAATGCACCATGGTATGGAGAATGCATATGTTATGTGCACTGCACTGCACTGACTCTTCTTTATTTCATCTGGCCATGTTTTTGTTACTCTGTATTGTAATAGCTAAGTTTATGCATCACTTGTTGTGTACTTTATGAACTCTCACAATCTTTCTTCTGAAATCAGTAGATAGGAAATTATAAATATTGTTTCTAATTCTTAAACTAGCAATTCTTCAAAACTCTCTTTTAAATAAGCTGTGTTCAGTGCATCTCTTATAAGCATCATTCCCTGTAGCTAGTAGAGATGTATGCAGATCATATTTCTGTAAAGCTAACATTATCTTTTGAAGTTAAGTTGTTTTATATAGTGGCTTTCTGAAAGTATTCTTCAAAGGCTTGTGATCTGTCTCCAAATAGAATTACTTCCCATACACATGCTCACATAACTACAGTCATGTACCATAGTGCAAGTTCCTTTTCACTCTCAGCATATTGTGTCCCCAACACTGCTGTGGAATCAGAGGCAATTAATTTTCTGGGCTTTCTCCCTTGGAGCAGAACTAACAGTATTTCTATTTCTTTCCTCCTAAGAATCAATGCTTCTGTAAGTTTTTTAAGCACAGTGAAACATTTACTTGGTCTTATTCTCTGCATGCCTTTCTCAAAAATATAGACACTTCTGATAAGGGTGTAATAAACTTTGAAAAAGTATTAAACCAGCCGACAAGTCTTAGCAATGCTTGTTTTTGTTTGCTTTTGTTTTGTCCTATATGGATTAATGCACTTACTTTCTCACGATCTAGTTGCACATTCTCTTGTGCCAGGACATGTCCCATGTAACTGATGCTTCTTAGACATATTCTGACTTATTTTCTTATTCAACTTGAGGTTATATCTCAATCTTTTCAATAACATTTAAACTGCTTATCATGCTCCAGTTTCATCTCATCTCGAACTGGCATGTCATAATGATGTGCACATCTCCTTCAAGACCCTATGATATGTGTGCAACTGCTCGATGTAATACTTCTTGCTAATGATATGTTAAATGGCATGCTCAGAATTCTGTACCCTTCTAACGGTGTGCATCAGGGCCGGCAACTCGGCACATAAAAATCTACTGCCAATCATTAGCGGACCGGAGTTCCGCTGTGGCGACCCCTAACCGGGAAAAGCCGAAAGACACAAAACAAACATAACTTTGTTAACCAATATTTATTAATTGCAACTGACACATAGTATAGCTGATTTTAATCACAGCATAAACATTAATGTAATGTTAATCAGGTCAGCATGACCTCACTCATCCTGACTCAGTAAGCAGCGTCCATACCTCCACTCACTTACTTTACTTATGAAGCAGCGTCCCACCACTCACTTCATTTATCATTTATTCAATTACACATCCAACCAAATAAGCAGTGTCCTTACCTCCACTCGCTTATTTTATTTATCAAGCAGCATCCATCTGCTCACTTTCCTTTCCCAAATCATTGAAATGAGCATCCATCACCAGAGGGGGAACAGAAGAGGGCAAGCCTGTCCCTTCTTCTCTGCCTTACCAAAACCAATAAAATAACCACAATCCCAACAACTCCATCAAAAAAGTGGGGAAGGCAGGTAGCAAGTTCCCACTAAAATGTGACTCCTTACTCAGTTACACTTGCATAAATCCTTTAAGCCCCGCCCTGCCCTTACATCATTTCCTCCCAATCATCCCTCATTCCCATTTAACCATTACATCCCCCCTACCTTCCTAATTCCCAGTAATATATTTATTTAACCCCCCCCCCTCTGATGTCCCTGGACAAATTAGTTTGTTACCAAATCTTATTTGTCCCGGTCCCCTTCAGTAAACATATTACACAGAATGACATCTAACAACCTTTAGTAAACTTCTATAAACATAACTTTGTTAAGCAATATTTATTAATTGCAACTAACACATAGTATAGCTGATTTTAATCACAGCATAAAGATCCATGTAATGTTAATCACAGCAGCGTGACCTCGCTCATCCTGTAAGCAGCGTCCATACCCCAGTCGTTTACTTTATTTATGAGTGTCCCACCACTCACTTCATTTACCATTTATTGAATTACACATCCAACCAAATAAGCAATGTAAACCAAACAATGATGGTAAAGCGGGCTTAATAAGACCAAAACCAAAACACAAAGCCAGCTAGGAAATCCAAATGAAGGACTGAAACTGGAACAACTCGTTTATTTAACGCCACAAAAATTGCATACGTTTTCGACCCCAATACAAATCCCCATCTGTCACCTGTACAGCCAAATATCTACCCACACACTTTGAGTGTGCCAACCTAAACTACACGTCATTCACAAACATACACAACACCACCCCCTGTAACTAAGCGATATTGACAAGACAAAAGTCATATCCTATTGTAACCAAACCTCCATGCATTACATGAAATCTGACACCTAAGGAAAATTAACACCCAGAGGTCCCCTCCCATAAACCACTGAAGCCTCCAACCTTACTTACTGCTTGAAATTCCTGATGCCATCAAAGTAACCCTTCCCTCTCAATGAATTCACCTATCCTTGTACTCCCCCATTCCAAAACCATCTCCATAATAAAAACAAAAGATAGTAAAAGCAAAAGATACGTGACATTAGTAAAACCGGCTTGAAGGACAGATTTCTCACCCAGAAGATACCACACCCTTAGAACAAACTCTCACTTCATGTCAAACAGAACACCTCATAGACTCTCTTCAAACACAATCTGAACAACTGGATGGGTAACCTTAAATTAACCTTGTCCTTGGATTTCACCAACAATGCCAACTCTAAAAGTACTGCAGGCCACTGAGAAACCCATCAGCACAGCCTTGCTCAAGTAAAACTTAAACCCTATTACCATGCCACAAAGTGTGACCCATCCTCATGCTGCTGTAACTCCATCCCCCTGTGGACAAACCCAAACTCCGTGTAAAACCCCAAGCCTGCTTCGCCTTGCCCTTGATGCACCTCATCCTCACCTGCCCCCACACTACTCCCATCCACAACCATTGACTTGTCTAAATGAGTATGTAATAAATTAGGATTCTCTGCAACCTGACTGCACACAACTCCAGCAGCCGGAACATCCACCACAGCAGAATCCATAACCTTCAAGTCCACTTCCTTCAAGCTACTGACAGAAGCCCAATCTGCACTTCCCCATCTGTGGCCTCTCTGTGTCGCACCAATCTTGCAGGAACCTCCATCTTCTGATGAAACTGACCGTCTTTGAACCACCAACTGATATGGACTTTGCACATCCGCCATCTGTGACTTCACTAAGTAGCCTTCCAATAGCTGGAGCACCCATTGCAGCACCACCATCTGATACAGGATTGCACTCATTCTTCATATTGCTGAAGAGCATGCCTTCCAGGTATGGTAAGATTCAGTAATGAACAACAAGGAATGGTCCTGAAATGAAAACATATCAGCCTTAAATTAAAATTACAAAATGCTCAGGAGAGACTTAATAAAAAAGTGGGATAATCATAGAGATCCTATTCCCTCATCTTGATAACTGAGATAGAGCTCCGGCACAGATATATTTTTTTTCAAAACCCAGAGCAGCCAACAAGCAGCCACAGCCTGAACTCCACAGACACCACAACCCACGTGCTCTGGAGGACCAGATCTGCAATCCACTCTTGAGTACTCAGTGCCCATATGAAACCCAAAACTGTCCAAACAGACCACACAACCTAAGCCAGGAAAAACAACCCCCCACCCTCTATCTGAGGAGAAAAACCCAACCACCATGACAACCCCAAATCCATTCGCCAAAGAATCAGCAAGCCGACAGATACAGTCCAGGGCATGAGAGACAATACATAATGAACTTGTCACCAGATGTGAGATGCAGGACAACAAATCAACAGGCGCACTCTCCAATCCCTCTAAGTACCGAGCAACATAAAACAAAGAAACCCTTGCGCATAACACCTGTCACTACATAATGGAAATATCAGAAGAATATAGTAGTAAACATCCTAGAAAGGAGGTCGGGTACAACTGAATTTCAAATTGCCAAATATGGGTTCTTTAACTCAAACGACCCGATATTAGGTCTGAAAAAAGATGGTGTTCTGTAAGGACGGTAATCAGTCTGATGACATCAGCCATGCAAAATCCCCATCGAATTTATATATAAGCTCACTCCCAGGAAAAGTAAAAGGTGTATGAAGTTTCTGAGGAACTGAGCCAAATTATGTATCAAATATGCTGTGAAATTTAAATAATTATGATGAACGTCACATACCCATTGTTCACGTCATTCCCCCCCCCCCCAACCATCAAGGCCATAGTGCACATGCGTAAAGAGCCTCCTGGCCCACAAAAACTCCTTAAACAGAGATGTATTGCTTGAACGAGAACTAACAAAACCACAGAACCACCAGGGCTAACAAGACTACCCATCGCAATGAAGTCTTTTAAGAGGAACCGCCTTCAATGCCCTTCATTACAACATGTAACTGAAACCTCCCCAAAAACTTCACAAGAGGGAATCTGCAATACAATGCAAGGATTCAGTTGTACATTAAAACCTTGTGCCACCAAAACTGCTGCTCACAGCTGTAAATCTCAGCACCAACTGCAGGACCTGCTTCACCACTAACATTACTTCATACTCACCCCCAATAATAACCACATTAACTAAAATAACTGAATTAGGAAAGAGAAAGTGAAAAGGTAAATGAAAATATTATTAAGTGCTAAGAACTCATTTACTCCAATGCACTGGACCCATTCACCTCATCTTTTGAACCTGCTGAAGACAAGTTACTAATTTTTGAATAAACTGTAGTCCCCAGTTTATGTAATATATATACCCTTTATCCCTACTCCTTAGCAAACAATCATAGTGACTAAGAACCTCATCATCCTAAAATTCTTTTGAACAATTATAGTTGCAACTAGGGTACTTGTGAGAGGAAAAAAGAAAAGAAAATATACCATACCATTGTACTCACCTCTTCAGTCATACCACTATTAACCCCGAGGCCTACCTGACTACCACAGTTCCTACTGGTCGTCTTGGACGTAATCCTGCTCTGCAGCAAGTTCATACCAAAATGTGATTCCTTACCCAGTTACACTTACATAAACTGCTTAAGCCCCTCCATACCCTAACCTCATTTCTTCCCAATCATCCCTCATTCTCATTTAACCCTTAGATCCCCCCTACCCTCCTAAGTCCCACTAATATTGGTGGAACTTATTGGTCTGATGAGGGGTGAATATAGTGGGACTATGATATCCTTGGATGTGGAAGACATACCTTACTTATTTGTACATTTTAGATTTTCGCTGCCCTATGGACACATTTTGATGAACGTTCAGGTTAATACCATCCTGAGTTCCCAAGTCCCTTACTACTGTGTCTGCTCTTAGGGAGAGTGTTATCACTGTTGACATTTGCAGGGGAAGTCATCTTCCCAAAAGGTATGATTATGCATTTTCTTTGCATTGAGTTTTAAGCCATGGTTTTGGCACCAGTTATTTGTCTGTGTCAAACCATCCTGGAGGATATTTACATCTTTGAGGGATTGAGTGGTTGCATCCAGCTTGCAGTCGTCAGCAGATTTAGTCAGCCAGAGGCCCTCTACATTTGCCTTGACTTCAGAGAAGTATATTCCAAACAGGAGAGGTCCCATTACTGAGTTGTGTGGGACACCAGTAGTAACAGGCCTGTTGGTGGAGGTAAATTTCCCCACCCTAACTTCATGTATCCTATCATAAGCAAGTATAGGCTAGCTGCCATTGTGGGCCATTTTAAGCCTACCCAGTTTCTCTTTCAAAGGTGAGGATCAAGCCCTGTACCTTGTAACTGTGAGGCAAGCACCTTAACCATTGCACCACCCCACCCCCTGTAAGTCATTTGGCTTTCCATCAAGTTTCATAAGGATATATGCCTAAATTTGTGAGTTTGTCTGTAATATTCAAGTGAGGTATTTTATCAAATGTCTTTGCTCATTTGAGGTAGGCAGTGTGCAGTGTTTGCTATTGACCATGGCTCTAGTACCACCTCAAAGTCTACCAGGTTTAGTAGGCATGACCTGCCCTTGACAAAAACAAACTGGGATGGGTCCAGTATTTGAAGATTTCCTATGTCTTTATCAGTTCCATGAAAATACTTTCCATGGCCTTGCATATAACACTAGTCAAACTTATGGGTCTGTAGTTTCCTGGGTCTGTTGATGGTCCTCCTTTGTGTAGAGGGATGGCAGCTGCAGTTCTCCTTTCCTAGGGTCAAAGCCTGTCTGGAGGCTGTGGTTAAATAGAGATTCTAGTGGGCCTGATGGGTCATGTTTCAAGCTATTTAGGAGGCATTCTGGACATTATCAGAACCCATTGATGCAGTGATTTTAGGTTTAGAGAGTGCAGTGAGTACCTCTTTTATGATAGATCGGGGGAGAAATGGTGGGAGGCATTTCCTGAGGGTGAAATTGGAACTAAATTTATCAGCCAGTAAATTTCCTATATACTCTGGTTTGGTATAGAAAGTTCCATTTACTATTAGTTTAACACACTGTCTGGTGTTCTCCTTAAGGTTGCATAAAGAATTGAAAAATGCACTACTGTTATCCTTAGCCTGAGAGGCTATTTTTGCCTGGAAGTTGGCTTGGCAAACAACTTGATTGATAAGTAGTAGTAAGACCACCAGTCTTCTATCTTACACCAATACAGTCAACCATTACAGAAACAAAGGTCTTTTTGTATCATCCATTTTCGTGGACTTATCAAAAGCCTTTGACATGGTTAATCACAATATGCTCCTCAATGCTCTATCTAGTCTAAACATATGCTCCTCCACTATACTATGGTTCAACAGCTACCTATCAGAACACCAACAACCTGTCCTCTGGCAAGAAAAAGCTGTCCCCCCTCTTACCAGTATCCATAGGAGTCCCTCAAGGATCAATTCTTGGCCCACTGTTGTTCTCTCTTTTCACTAATGACATCTCCTCTTCCCTGCCCACTGCCTCAGTAATACAATATGCTGATGACACCACCATAATATGTGCTGCCCCCAGCATAATGGAACTACATACCCTTACCCAAAATAACTTTACTCTAGCTGAAACCTGGTTTTCTAACATACAACTACTTCTCAATCCCAAGAAAACAAAACTAATCCTATTTATCCCTGGCAGATCATCTAACTTAAACTATAGCCTCATCATAAACTCCAAAAATAATATTCAAATCACACCAACCAAGAACACAAAACTACTAGGAGTAGAGATTGATAATCACCTGAAATTTGATATCCACATAGCACAAACCATCAAAAAGGTGAACAGAAAATTAGGACTCCTCTATAGAAATAAAAAGTTCATGACTAAACAGACCAAAGCCACTATTGCAAGAACCCACCTCCTCTCCATCCTTCTTTAAGCCTCCCCTATCCTAACTAATCTTCACGATACTGAACTTCACAAAATGGAATCGTGTTACAACAAGATTGCCAAGTTTGCTACAGACTCCACAAATAGGTCCCATCATGGTTATTCCCTAATGCAACTCAAGTGGCTGGGGCTTCCTCAGCTACTACGACTTAATCAAGCCACAGTAGCACATAAACTCTACTACTACCCTGAGAAAACGCCTGCACTCCAGCTGCTAATTCAGCCCCACAACACCACTAGAGCCCTAAGATCAAGCAGCCAAAACCTCATTCATGTAATTAGACATAAAAATGAAGCATAACATTTTCTCTTTGCCTGCACAATAGCCCAAAACTGGAACTCACTCCCAAGCCCTTCTAGTACCCAATTCAAACAATGACTGAAATCCCATTACTCAAACAATTGGCACTGCTCTTGCTACTCCCCAGGGTAAGCAATAACTATGCACAGTTGCAAGGATTCTGCTACTCTCTAACATTTTCCTTACATAGCCCTGCTAATATCCTTGCTTATTCATCCAAATTCAGCATTAGTACAATAGGATAAACATACTAACACCTGTACACTACACTATTAAAATCTGTACCTGATATAGGCTATAATCTGTATCTGAGAAAGGTATAAACCTTATCATAGCTCTTCATATTCTCATCTTGGTCTTACTTCAATACCTATACTTTTGATGTGTGGGTGTGAGCATATATATATATATATATATATATGTCCCTGCAAATGTAAATGTATAAATGTATTGTGAATGAGAATGTATCTAAAAAAAAAAAAAAACCTTTTTAATTTTCTACTAAGTGTTCGTTCTAACAGATGCATCATATGCTGTGTAAATTTTCATTTTTGTACTACTTTAAGTATTGTAACACCTAAATTGTTCTTAAGAATTGCTTAAAACTGTATAAATGCTAATAGTGTAACATGGAGCTTTTCTCCCCAGGCCTCCGCTGAAAATGGACCTGTGTCCAGTCGGACCCTCCCGGTTAACAAATGTAAAATAAAATAAAATAAAAATAAAATAAAAAAAATAAAATATATTTATCTAAACACCCTCTGAAGATATCCCTGGACAAATTGGTTTGTTATCAAACCTCCTTTGTTCTGCTTAGTCCTGTGGGTTTATATAGATTCTAATCTATTTTAACTACATTAACTATGCTTTTGACCCACAGAGTAGACTCTACCTACCTTGCTTTAACACTTTGTTCTACACATTCCAAATTTTTTTGAGTTGATTTCTGTTACTGGAACCATCCTATATGCATGTACCACTGGTAAAATCTCTGTATATAATTTAGGGTTATAGTGACAAAGAATGCACGGAAAATTCCAGAATATACTCTGTGAATAAATTAGCATAGCTTTCATAAACCTCTTTTTTTCCCCCTTCTGATAATTTTTTTTTTCTGAATTCAGCAGACTTTAATGCGGCCCTTTGTTTCTCACTGGATTACTTAGTAAATGTCCTCTGTGAATCTACAAGTTGCTTACTTGACAGATGTATGAATTAACTGCAAATGTGCAAATTATGCACTTCATCACTGTGTGAATATTTGCATCTGTGAATTCATGAATCATGTTGTACATGAATGTGAGAATCATTGCACATAAGTTGCATGTTTGAACTGTCCTCATTGTCTACATGTTGTCTGCCAACCACTGTAAGTCCTCATCTGCACATGGCGTATATGTATAATCACGACCAACTATTAACAGGTATCTTTGTGAATATGTTAGGTTTTTGCAGTCGCACATTTTGAAATGAAAAAATGTAAGCACCATTTTTATAAAAAGAGCATAACTCCTATTATACTTTTAGTGTTAGCTTATGGCTTGAGTGAGAGTGTAATGCATCTGCTGAGCCTTTTCTGGCAATATATTAACTCAGTATCAGTATTGTGTGTATAGTTAATATTTCTGTTAGTACAAAATTTGTTAGTCCACCAAATCATTTTCTTGCAATGCCAATGTTCTTTTTACTTTTTTGTAGTCACACTGTTAACTATACTCATATCTCTGAAATTCACAAGTAAATATTTAACACAGAAAGTAAATTTTCTGTACTTCTATTTGCATCAATTACTTACTGACACTTTTTCCCTTCTTTTCGTTTTATACATTTTTGAGAAATGGTTCCGATAATCACATTGTCTGCATGCTTTATTCACCAGAATGGTTCAATAAACCACATTGTGTGCATGCATTATAATTATTGGACATGCTTTGCTCTCTTGACAGTAATTACATGTTGAGTAACATTTCTTTTGATTTCTTATTTTCACTTGGGCAATTATTTCCTGGCTTTTCGCTATACCTTTTCTTGTGCCTTCTGCAGTACCTCACATTATTGTAAGAGACAATAGTCTATTTAAGTTTCATTTTAACTTTCATTGTCTCTTCAGGTTTAATTTTGCGCATATTCATTTCCTCTGTAAGCTCTGTCATATGTGTAGTTCTGATTCAATTTGCTCTTCCTACATATTCAGTTTTATTTAATAGTAAATCTCTTTTTGTCAAAATCTTTCTTTCAGCTCTATCATTTTTATGCTACAGATAATTTTGCCTCTAATTAATGAATCATGGACATAAAAACAGAATACCTACATGGACATTGCTTCAAACTTTCTACCAGGTTCCACAGGAGAATTAAAGATCTTAGTGTTAAGTGGTAACAGCAGCATGATGAATATTATATTGTTTTAAAATGCATCAAAAATTAATTTGCATGGTAATAAAACCCTGTTGGTCACTTCCATTCCAAAGGCAAAAGTTAATCTACAGGAAGGGCCCAGTAAAAATATATCTATGGCATGAAATCCCTGTGCTATCAGTAATGACACTTTTTTAGACCATTTTGTTTAATCTCACTAATCATAGCTTTCAATAACAAAGCAAACCATATGTAGTTTTACACTAAAACGTCTACTTTCACCTAGACAACAGCTTTGAGATCTGTAAAACAGATAATTGACACTAAATGTAGGGCGAACAATTTATTTAACAAAGATAAGTTCTTTCATATTTACACGTTTAACAGACTTCCTAGTTCTGAAAAAGTCTGTTGCACTTTTATTGATGAAAACATTTGACTTTCCAAAAGTATTTCTTCATCCTGTGTCTTGGTATAGTATCAATCATTAGGTTGTTTTCTGGCACATGCTGTAATCTCAGGTTTTGCAGTTACCTCTGAAAACCAGTCCCCAGATGCTCTGGAAAAAATGTGACTGCATTTTAAGGCGAGAGATTGCCTACAGGTAGGGAAATAAGGGATTTATTCTATATCAGGACCACTTTCAAACAGCAAACATTGCAAAATAATGATATAGATGGATAAGGAGTTAGGGATTACAGCTTATGTAAGGTTGCTTATTATTTGCCCATGGAGTGGGGTATTTTATCTTTGAATTATGCATTCAAAATGGATGTTGTTCAGCTCAACACACTTGACAGACAGTGCTTATTTAAAAATATGACCTGGACAGGTACAGCAAATGAAATGAGTAGATGGAGTAAAAAAGGAAAGACTGTTAGCAGCAATAACGTGAGTGTGTGTGTGTGTGTGTGTGTGTGTGTGTGTGTGTAGGTATTTTTGCTCTCTTGTATCTGAAATACATGAAATATATTAGTTTACTATTATTTTACTCTGTTAAAAATGGTAGCTTGCTTGGATATAGCCTTATTCTCAATTCTTACTACAGTAGCTTCTAATGCTACTTTGTCTATATATCACTGAATAAAATTTCAGATGGGACCAGCCTTTACATCTGTAAACACGGGATGTATGTGTTTTTTTTTTGTTTTGTTTTTGCTGTCATTTCTATAACCCACTTTAAGCTGCCAGTAGAGTTGAAATAATGTGTGTGGCTTCCTTGCTAGCATATTGCATATACTGCATGCAGTACGTTATGAAATACTTGAAAGTGGTGTTACTGCATTATGCTTTGTAGTTACAAGGCACTCTTCTATTCTTCTTTTCCTGTCTGCTCCTTGTTTATTCTCTTACATCAATTACCAGTCTCACATATTGAGTTGAATAGAGAGAGTACCCCCCCTTGACTTGTTAGAGTGGGGTCCTGTAGTTCAGTTTTCCTGCTCCTTTCTTTCTTCCTCTGCAAGTCCTTTCCCCCCAAATACACACCAGTGAACATTGGCTTAAGATTATTATAGTAAAAATAGTCAGTGAGACATGCTTTATTACTTAATAGGCTGAAGGCATTCATTGTGATATATGTGTGAGTCCATGTGTGTGTGTGTGTGTGTGTGTGTGTGTGTGTGTGTGTGTGTGTGTGTGTGTGTGTGTGTGTGTGTGTGTGTGCGACTGTGTATGTATGACTGCTTGCGTATTTTATAATTGTTCTTAAAAATGGATGAATAAACTCAGTAAATGTAGGCTTTTGATAAAAGTGATTAGTAAGGGTAAGGGCATAATTAACAGTGACTGGTAATTTGGGAATATAAGTAAAGTTCACTGGGATAGCCATTTTTGAAATAAAATGATTCTATAAAATGACCATATTAAAAAAACTGGGTCGTGTAATGCTGAATGGCATCTTGAAGTACTTATTTAACAAAAAGCAGTCCAGTGTTGGAACACCCTTCTACTCGAGGATGGTGTGCCGAACTCAGTAATGCTTTTGTAAAAGCATATGCTAGACACAAAGGAATTCAAGTGATACGAAAATGTAAAGAACCCATGATCAATTGATGAAGCATTAAATAAGGAAATTAGTAGATGGGTGACTTTCACATTCATTATTTAATAAAACATTAATATTTTCTAATATATTGAATTATATACTATACATATATATATATATCTATATCTATATATATATATATATATATGTGTGTGTGTGTGTGTGTGTGTGTGTGTGTGTGTGTGTGTGTGTGTGTGTATATATGTGTATTCCTTTGGTGTTATAACTCAAAAGTACTTCATCAGGGCTCCCTATATATATATATATATATATATATATATATATATATATATAAAACATAGCTTAACTCAAAATTGTATTCATTTTTCTCAGTTATGCAGTATTTTCTGTTAAAAATTAATTTCTTTTTTTCAGATAATATGCACCAGCAAGGGGATAACAAAGATGGAGTCATTATAGCTTAATTATACAGTTTTCATTTTAAAATTACCATAGAAATACTTTATCATAAGATTATATTGTAATCTGCATTATGTCATTAAAATCCAATAGAACTGCATCAAACCATGTAAGCAGTCATCATGCTCCCTAGAGTTATAATTACAGTCACATAGCTATGATGCAGTCA
This sequence comes from Protopterus annectens, assembly GCF_019279795.1. Classification (NCBI taxonomy): domain Eukaryota; kingdom Metazoa; phylum Chordata; order Ceratodontiformes; family Protopteridae; genus Protopterus; species Protopterus annectens. The sequence goes on from NC_056735.1 coordinate 555,258,081, forward strand.
GATGTAGCCCACAAAATTGCTGCCTTGTGTAAGTTGTTTTGGCTGAGGCTCAGGGACTCCATCCAATGAACATAGGTTTCCACATGGGTGCCGAGTAATTATACCATTTACATTTTCTATATCACAGTGTTCTGCATCAATATCTGGCCCTTCTATCACTATATTCTATGGAGAGGGCACATTTTCTCATCTACTCTCAGTCTTGCTTAAAAATAAACAGAAATACTTTAGCTCTCTCTGTGAAAACTAACACATCTGGTAAAAAGATGTTTCATTTTATGGTTAGATCAAAGCAATATGAGAGGTACTCATGAAGAAGGCTAGAATATGAAATATAATGAACTAGCAAACTCATTAACTTTATACCATGAAATGTTTTAAAATTATATAATACAAAAATACAAATACATTTTACAAACTATACATACAGAAAGTAGAGTTAATGGGCAAGTAAATAAAATTGATAACATAAAATAGTCTCCTGTGGAAGCCTAATCAGTGCACACATGAAATACAGTCCACAAAATACAGAAAATAATGCATGGAGTAATCCAAAGACAAACAGCTTTCCAGAACTTAAGATAAGCACAACACAAATAGTAGACCATAAAGTGCTTATAGATCCAATGAAAATAACACACAAAATACCATAAACTGCAATTCTACAAATGTTCCTATCAATGTATTACATATGGTAAGACTAAAATAAAGAAAAACTCTAAGACCTCATGTAACACACAAGACAATGCATGAATGTGGACCACAACAATTCATAAGCCAAATACACTGCCAATAGAGAAAATCAAGTCCAGGACATGAAGCTTCCACAGTAATACATCAACAAAGCATAATGATTCTGTTTTATAATAAGCTATTCAACATGATCAGTGTATGCCATACCAAAAAATAATGTATTTTAAATGGCCATTGCATGGCACATGACACACAGTAAACTCCACTCTCTCATTTTCTACTCCCTCCTCCTCTTTCTCTCTCTTTCTTTAAATATATATAACCTCTCTCTCTCTCTCTCTCTCTCTCTCTCTCTCCCTTTTTCTCTCACAGATCTTTTGAATGTGGGAGAAAACTAAAGCACCCAGGGCAAACCCATGTGAACACAGGGAGGACATGCAGACTCCACACGAAAGGCACCCCAGCCTAGAGTCAAACTAGAGAACCTCTTGCTGAGAGGGGATGATGCTAACCTCTGCTCCACTGCACCACCCATGTGTATATATATATATATATATATATATATATATATATATATATATATACACACACATAGATATACATAGATATATATGCATGTATATATACTGATACAGTGGTGTAATATGGAGGATATCGAAAGATATGTGATTGGAAGATGACATTCGTTTCCATTAACTGTTTAGGTTTAGTGGCATGTCCTACCTACAGCATCTCTTAAATGATGCTTTAATCCTCTTTCTCATCTACTGCTTAACATAATCATTTGATATTGGCATTAATCATATAATACGTAAATCTTTTTTCTCTAAATATTCCTGACATTTTATTTTCAGACATAAAAAAATAGAAATGCACGCTACATAAAAAACACTTTGTATGTCCCATAAATATACATTTTGCAGACCTGACCAAGTTTCATAATACAACTGCATATGTGTTTCATAGAAACATGACTCTGACATCTCAAAGCTGTAAACTGGTTTCATTGTGCTCATCCCTTCTTCATTAATTTAACCAACCAAGCTCAAATATTGCCAATTTTATGATACTACAAACTTCTGTCCTCATCCCAATAAAATTCATATCTATATTCAATAAATACCATC
>NC_056735.1:555264900-555307400 GCF_019279795.1 Protopterus annectens
TTAATGACACCTTAAAAGAGCTGTTTAGAATTCTTACACAGGTCAGGAGAGTTGTCACATCCTAAAGTGCATTGTACATTTCAGAAATTACAGGCTGAAGCATCATACTAACAATGGCTATTGATTGTAGGATGGGAGAAGGTGGCTTCAATGACTTATTCATTGAATCAGGAATTTTAAATTCCATGTTTGGTACTGTATATAGTTCTGATTATATCTTAGATATGTGTAAAGTTAAAATTGTGCCCATAATAGAATACGCAATGCAAGAATGTGCTTTCAAATATGTCTATACATAAATGTGTTTCACTTAATGTCAATGGCCTTAATAACAATATAAAAAGGGGAAGTTTATGTAAATACCTTAGAACAAATAGAGTGGATATTGCATTTATACATGAAACCCACCTAATAGTAAAAGATGTGAATATGTTGTTTTTTAATGGTTATTCAACACTTGTTGCATCTCACTATCAGACCAAGAGGAGGGTAACTATGATTTTGTGGGAAAAAATCCTTACCCGTACCTAAAATTATTGGTTCATATTCAGACAAAAGTGGTATGTTAAGTATGGAAACTTTGGAAATAAATAGAAAATACTTCACCTTAGTTAATGCATACTGGATACCTGGTATCAGAGCAGGAACAGCAAACAAGTACTTAGAACTACTCACATTTAAAGCTAAAAGAGATATTATATGTGCAGGAGATTCCAACTGCATTCTTTCCAAGAATGATACTACCAAGAATGGTAACTTTAAAATGTCCACTGCAGAAAAAAAAAATAAATAATTTTATTACTTCTTCAAATTTAAGGGATATTTATACCATAAGAGAATCAGAATCTCTACAATATACACATTACTCTTATAGGTATGGCACCCAAACAACTATTGATAAGATACTTGTTACTTATAATTTATCATCTAAGATACAGGAAGTCAAGATCAGTACATGCCCATTGTCTTACCACAACACTATTTTTTTCAAAATCCACATAACACCCAGGGACCTGATATACTGGCAAAGATTACCTGCATACATTACCAAATTAAAAGATTTCAGAGAATGGCTGTTAAAAGAAATAAAAACCTTTCTAGATTTTAATGATAACAACGAGACCTCCAGAATTATACTTTGGGATACACTTAAATCATACTTATATCATATAATCAAAAGTTGGTACTTAAACAGAAATAATGGGATAAGGAGCTAATACACATACAGTCAAAAACTGACACATTAAAAAAGAACTTGGACAAAAAAGATGTTGCAAAACTTTCTGAAATAGAGCAACTGAATAGGACATACACAGACATTTTAAATCACAAAGTAGCAATAAACTTAGAAAAAATAAAGCTACAAACCTATTCTGTTAATCCAAAGAATATGTATAGACTCACACTTAAATCTAAAAGCCTAACAAAAGCTAATCATATTAAGAAAATTATAGACAATTCCATGAAAAAACCTAAACATGTAACAGATTTAAAAGAAAAACTAGAGGCCTTTAGAACACGTCATGAAACACTAAATAACACCAGCATACATAATACTGATAAAAGTATGAGAAACGCGTTTTTGAAAGTCAATATTGATAAAGGATTAACAAAAGAACAAAACTCTAGACTTGTTAAGTCTATATTATTAAGGGAGCTTAAAGGAAAAATACAAAACATTAATAATAATAAGGTCCCTGCTCTTGATGGACTAATAGGGGAAATATATAAGATACTTCCGATGAGACCTTAGAAATTCTAATACATGCTTTTGAACAATTCAGAAAGAATGATGGCATTTTTCCTTCCTGGAAATATGCTATAATTTCACCCATTTTGAAACATGACAAGGACCCTCATTTTATAACATCTTATTGACCTATTTCCCTTCTGAATGTGGACTACAAGATTTTTACATCTATTCTAGCAGATAGATTAAATCAAATTTTACCAAAAATAATAAAAAGATGATCAAACAGGGTTTATTTCAAACAGGAAGGTACAAGACAATTTAATCAGACTATTAACATTAATAGATTATGTAAATAAAAAAAAAAGAGTGAATTAACATTTATTAGCCTGGACTTGGACAAAGCATTTGATTCTTTGAGTTGGCCCTATTTATTTAAAGTTCTAGAAATGTATAATTTTTCCTCAGATTTTTTTTAAGATTGCTGAAGAAATTATACACTACTTCTATATCATACATTAAAATTGGAGCTTTCTTGTCAGCACCACTTAAAATAATGAAAGGCACCAAGCAAGGGTGGCCTCTATCACCCTTATTATTTGCTCTATCAGTGAAGCCATTAGCTAATTACATAAGAACTAATGATAAAATGAGCATCTTCTATGTCTACGCAAAGTACAATTCCAAAATCCAGCATTTCGTTGATGATAGCTTATTAAAAACTGAGAACATAGATACCTCAATTGAACATCATATACAATCTCTTCAAAACTTTGAAATTATATCTGGCCTAAGTTTTAACCAAAATAAAACTGAAACTATTTTGTTAAACAAAAAAATAAACCCTATTATTTACAGATATAGAGACTTTAATTGGGCTAACAATATGATTAAATACCTAGGTATAACCATTAAAGCAAGGTAGAAAGACACTAGGCAAACACATTTCATAATGTTAATAGACACAGTTAAAGATTACTTAAACAAATTGAATAAAATGCTATTCACCATGGAGGAAAGGCTATCATTACTTAAAATGATCATACTACCCAAAATTCTGTATATTTTTCAAGCCATCCTAGCACCCCCTTCCAAAAAAAAAAAAAAAAAAACTAATGAAACAACTTAACTAGCTATTAATAAAGTTTTTATAGTTTTGTCATTTATGGCATTACAGAAGTTGTGAAAAGGGTGGAATCGCATTTCCACATCTAGAACTATATACTGAATTAATTATCTTTAACATTATAAGTCACTGGCTAAACAGCAAATATACTTCTAACTGGAAAAATATGCGTAACGCAATATTACTAGACAATTGTGAGGAAACAATAAGCAATTATATCTTTTCTGAAGTGGCAAAAGTTTACCTTGTCATAGAAAACATTTGCTTTAATACAAGTAACAAAAACAATTCTCTCCATGTATTAATTTCATAGTAAACAATGTCAAACAGCTAATGTACAAAGATTATAAGATAAGAAATCTTTTATTTATTATGTTTCCCATAGCTTTAAAAAATAAATACTTGGATTCTTATAACATGAAAAAAATAGAAGAAATGAAAGGAAATGGGCTAGTTTTCTGGTATCAGATTCTTGATCACAATTATATACAGGAGGCGACCTCTCTCATAGCAAGATATAACATAAATCAAAACAACTGGCTAAACATGCACACTTTTAGAGAACATATAGTTAATGAGTTTGAAAGAAATCAAATAGTGAAATCCACACCTAGACCCAAAATTCTAACACTTTTTTGTGAAATCAATATACTATGCATAAATGATGGTATATCAGTGCCAAGGTTATATAGGACATTGCAAATGGATTTACCAGCTCCAGATGAGTCCCTATGGAACTATGCAGAAAAAAAATAATAAATCTTGCTTTTCAGAAAAAGAGAAATCAGTAATATTTAAATCAATCAGTAAAACTACATCATCTCCCTTTTGGAAAATTTACACATGGAAATTTATTCACAGATGTTTTTTCACACCCCAAAAATTAGCATTAATATCAGATAATGAGACATCAACATGTTGGAGATGTTAAGAAGCAGAATATGCAGATTGGGTACATATGTTTATAAAATGTAATACTGTAATTCCCTTTTGGTCAGAATTCAAATCCTTTATTAAAGCGTTGTGGTTGGATAAATGTGAAGTCACTGACTCATTGTTATTATTTAATACTCCAAAGCCAGAGTGTGTTCCAAGTATACAAGTGCACCTCCTCTGGTCTTTCCTTACAATAGCAAGAAAAAACATTACCTCAAACTGGCAAAGTAAGAAAAGTACACATTTTGTGGAATTTATATCACTGTCCAAAATAGTTTGTAATAGAGAATTAATGACTATGACTGACACATAAAATACTAGCTTGGTTAAAACTTAAAAAATTGTTAGATAAAATGTGAATGTATTGACAAATTTACTTCTATTATGGACATTGTATATAGTTAAGATTTCTTTATATTGTTTAACATTTTTGATGCATTTGTATTTATAAAAACTCAATAAAAAATTATGTGAAAAAAAAGAATTACAGTTAAATGATAAGGATCCAAACATGACATTGCCAAAATGAATCTTATTGAGACAATACTATATTCAGTTATGGTTTTGAATTCTGTTGTACTCTGTGATGAAGTTCTTGAGTATAGGAACATGTGATTGTGTTATAGAGTTCATAGATTAAGTTCATAGATTAATACTAGGCTAACTGCCCTTATGAGCCATTTTAAACCTAGCAATTATCCCTTATGAGACTCAAACCCTGCACCTTGTGTTTGCAAGGCAAACACCTTAACCATTAGGCCACCCTTCCAACCTTATGTGTATTTTAGAGTGTGTGTGTGTGTGTGTGTGTGTGTGTGTGTGTGTGTGTGTGTGTGTGTGTGTGTGTGTGTGTGTTTGCGTGTGTGAGTTTGCATGTGTGCACGCGTGTGCGCGTGTGTGTATGTGTGTGTGTATGTGCGTGTGTGTGTGTGTGTGTGTGTGTGTGTGTGTGTGTGTGTGTGTGTGTGTGTGTGAGTGTGTGCTTTCCCAATTTTCAGTTTGGAAATGTAGCAACCTTGGAGATAAATGCATTTATACAGAACATGGAAGGACTGGGCTCAACAGAATAAACGTATTTTGATTTGTTTTATTGACACTATTTTTGGTTCATTCAAGGTTATCATCAACATTCATTTCTAGTTCAACTTTTCAGTTCTTTTGGCATTGTAACAAACACACAATTATCCACCACGGCAATGGAAGAAAAACAGTTGCAGCAAATACGAAAAGAAATCCTTTATTGCCACAAGATACAGACTTAGCGCTTTCACCAGTAAACTGGTATCCTCAGAGTCTGTTCTTACACACTTCCTTCCACATTAAATACAAACATTACATCCCCAATCAACCAATTAATCACTTAATTAGACAGTTTTATCCTAGCTCATCATTTTTTAAAAAAATATATATGTATAAAATATCTTTGATTCATACCAATTATCCATGTTGCATATACAATCAATTTAATGGTTATATAATAAATGTGTATATATAAGATTACAAGTAAATTCTGATAAAATATTAAATTAAACAAATAACTTCTCCTATATTATGTTCACTTATGTATTTAACTAGATTTTTACTAGAATTAATATATCCATTTATAAACAATTGTTTGTGTATGTGTATAAAAAATGAAATAAAACTACTATTACAACCAAATGTATGCCAAAAAAATAACCTTCCTCGTGCTTTTTTCATCTTCATGTCCCTATTAAATAATTAAGAAACATTTTGGTTCTACTGTGTTGCATTATATTATTGCAGCCCTCCATTTTAGGTGGGGTTTTAAGGAAATATGATCATTAAGGCCGGGGTATTTGGTGGCATTGAGTCTTATTTGCCACTCTGTTTCCAATACCGCCACCCTATTATTCATATCTCCTGTTGATGATGGCATGACCCTGTCTATAATAAAAAACAAAAACTTTTTAAAGTTGTTACAAAACCTACTATGTAAATAGAGAGCATTATGCTCATCTTTGTTTTTAATACTTCTAACATGCTCACCTATTCTCTCCCATAGTTTACGTGTTGTCATACCAATATAATAAGCCTCGCATGACACACAGGATGCCAAATATACGCAACACTTGGTGTTGCAATTACAAACACCAGGGCATGCCAAGGTACGTGGGTAACCCCTCACACATGTGTAACCACCTTCTGCTATAAATCTACACACGTTACAGTTCCCACATTTAGTCATCCTAGATTTAATGTATCCTTTATTTTCCTTCTCAAGTATGTTTTTAATATTCTTCCCCCTACAAAACACTATTTTGGGGTTGTTCCCCAAAATTTGCCTCATTTGTTCAGTGAAGCAATAGTTCCAATTCAACCTTACACTCTCACAGAAGTCTTTAGCCATTTCATTGTAATGTAACACAAAGGTGAGACTCTCTCTATCCTTTTCTATGTCACCCATCTTCGTACTTTGGTTAGTTGTCACTGTTCCCCCACAATTGAGTATAGGTGTATACATTGTCCTTCTTTTCCTATAAATTTCTTTCTTCGTTCTCAATAATAATTTCAAGGGGTATCCTCTTTCAAGAAATAATCCGATGAGGACATACATCTCCTTCTTAAAAATCGTGTCAGAACTCACCAACCTAGAGAGTCTCACCATTTGCCCCTTAATGAGTCCCTTTCTTTGGTGGTACGGGTGGCAACTCGAAAAATGCAGCATAGAGTTAGAGAAACTAGGTTTCCTATAAATGTTGCTTGTTAGTTTTCCCTCCTGTTTAAAGATGTTGATATCTAGGAAGTTAATCGATGTTACATTCCAATTATGTGTAAATCTAAAAAACTCTGTGGCCTGGTTTAAATAAGCTACAAATTTGTTTATGTCCTCCTCACTTCCTTTCCATAGGATCAGGATGTCATCAAGGAACCTACTGTACAACATAATGTGTACATTAAATGCAGATGTTAAAATGTGTCTTCTTTCCCAAGCTAGCAGAACTAAATTTGCAAAAACGGGGGCACATCTTGCCCCCATTGCCACTCCATTTGTCTGCTGATACATCTCTCCCTCAAAACTTAGGAAATTGTTGGTCAAAATGATTCTCATGGAATCTGTCGCTAACTTAAGTTTTCCCTGGTCAAAGCATACACTGTTTCTCAAGCTCTCTTCAAATAACTCTATACCTTTTTCATGTGGGATGGTAGAAAAAAGATTAACCACGTCTATGGTTAAGAAGACATAATCATCCACATCTACTTCATTAATAGTTCTAATCCTTTCTAGGCAGTGCCATGAATCTTTGATAATGTGTGGTGTCTCCATAATCACACCTTTACATGTCTGGTCTACTAGGACTGCCATGGGTTCGGTCTTAGAGCCCTTTGCCGATACTATGGGCCTACATTCCAGCTGTTCTAATCCCTTGTGTGTCTTCGGGATTCCAAATAATGTTGGTAATTTAGGAAATTTCACGTACAGAAAATCAAACTCCTCCTCATTTATGACTCCTTTGTAAAGAGCATCACGTAGAAATACATCTATTTTACTGTATTTCACATTTATTTCATTCCTTGATACCCTACTGTATGTTTCTGTATCATTAAGCATCCTCATCATGATCCCATTGTAGTCTATCTTGGCCATGATTACCATTCCCCCTCCTTTATCGGGACGCATACACCTAAGTTCATTGGTGCCCGTAATATCATGAATAGCCCTCCTCTCCTCTACAGTCAAGTTATCTTTCATTTGGTTTTGTTGTGCACATAATCTACGAAGGTCTTTTTCTACCATTTGCTCAAAAGTGTTGATTTCGTTATTTAAAGGGGGCATGAAAGTACTTTTTCTCTTAAGACTAGTAGCACCAAGCGTATTTTTTACAATCAATTGGGTTCCTTCCCCACCCGTGTAATATAAATGCAAGTTCAGTTTCCTAGTATAATGTTTCAAATTAATCAACAATTGTGTTATGTCAATTTTGTATGAAGGAACAAAACTGATCCCCTTACTGAAAATTTTGAAGTACACTTTCCCAATTGACATATCAGTGTAATTATAAATTACAAAACCTTCCCTTTTAAGAACTTCACATTTCATTTGTGAACCATTCACTTCTTCACTAGAGACCATTGGTTGGTCCAAACACTGTAAATTACTTTTTTTATTCATCAACAATGCATTTACCACTTCAGAGTTAGGGGTCTGATCCTCAGATGTCATAGTTTTTGATAGGTATTCACTACTTTGAAGTTGTTCAGAATTAATATCTAAGGTTAACTGCTCATTGCTTTCAAATCTAGACAAACTAGGCCTTTGTTCAACATCCACACCACATTCATTCCTCATATTTACTACATTTTCAGTTTCATAAAAACTTGAATCCAAAAAAAATTGCAAATTAAAATCAACTTTAAATTCCAAACAAAATATATTGTCTATTAATAGTGCCGGTTTCCCCTCCTTGGGGGTACATATTCGACGTTCCCCCTCTGTTGGTTTCCTTTGCTCAAAAGTCTCTTCGACCTGCGGGGGAGATTTTCATTTTCTAAAAAAACGCCATCATCATCCTCTATGGCATTTTACCTTCAGTAGCATGGGGTTCATTATATGTATTTTTGTGTTCCTGATACAGGTTGATCATAACAATTATTACCCTAAACATGAAATGAAAAATATCCGTGGCTGAATATAATACACAGCAGTTTATAATGTTAACAGGCACTTTGTTTTCTTTTGCCTGTTATACTAATGTTCTGAAATGTATTTGTTTGCAAAATCAGAGTATGTGTTATTCTTTCCTTTTAGATGTAATTTTGTTAGGTTTTGTTTTCTCCTAATATGTTCATATTTGTTAACATTTTGCAGGCCTGTTGACAGTTTCAGCTAACTAATATTAGCTTTAAAAAGGGTTTTCATACATGGTTTTAGATGAATAAAAATCTTGATAAGGATGTACCATCTTGATTTTGAAGCAAGTATGTTGATTGTTTCCTGATTAGCTTATTTGTCAGAGAAGGGCAATGGCTTTTATTTTGCTCCTTAAAAGTTAATGTACTAAAATGAAACAAAACTCTGTCAGCCCCCATAAGCTAATTTAGCACAGACATTTGAAGTACAGTGATGCCCTCAAAGGTAAGGTAGTATAATTGGGTATTTTCAGTTGCATGTATCCAGGCAATATATTGGACAGAATGGAGCTAATATGGTCAGAGCATATTCCAGATGTAGGTGACACATATTTATACATAGCTTTCCAGGTTTCAGCATATGAAAGGCTATCAATCTTACACAATATTTTTAATTATAATAATATCTTAATGACTGTTATTTCAGTATGAAAGCAGTTATCCAGAGACTTATCAAACCAGATACCTAAATATATATTTATTAACAATATCTGCACAAGTTAGGGGACAATGGCTTCTTATGGTACTCATATCAGTATGGAGAGAAAGGTGAATTCCATATAAAGTTAATGACTAGAGAATAAATATTCTAGTGCAAGAATACAAGAACAAAGGGAGACATTGCCATTTATGGGCACCAAAGAACTATCATTCTCCTGTCACAATACATGTAAGTGCTAGAGAGGGTTATTAATAAATGAATACACAGAATAATAGAAAGTGAAATGGGAGATGAGCACTTCAGACTCAAATCAGGATGCAGCACAACTGACCCAATGTTTGAAGGGAGGTAAATTGTGGAACAGACACTAGAGATGATGAAAGAGTCCATCTGGGCATTACCAGGCATAGTGAAAGCATGATTTGAGCAGTCTTGCAGTGGTTCAATGTTCTAGAGACATTGGTAAAACAAGCATATGCTACATTACAAAGATCCAATGACACAAGTATTAACAGGGTTTGTACTCACAGAGGGATTCCCATTGCGAGTGTTTATGTATTAGAGTTCACCTCTGAAACCAGCTGCTGTTAATACTGAGGATGGACTACATTTGCAAAGAGGCTGGGGGACACATCCACAAAACTACTGTATGCAGATGATGTCACATTACAAGCAGACTCTTAACAAGAACTGCAGCAAATGATAGGGTAATGGAATGTAAAACTAAAGGCACAAGGGCTGTAACTGAGTACAGAAGAGACAGTTTTTATGGAAACAAAGGAAAAAAGAAGAATTAGAAAACTGAAGGAAAAATAGAACAAGAACATTAATTGCTTCAGTATCTGGGAGAGGTGATTGAGGAGAAGGGATGCATAAATGATGAGGTCATAGCTAGAATCAGAGGTGCTGCAGACAACTGGGATAGAGCGCCAGGGTTAATGACAGAGTATAAAAAGTAGGGAGTACAGAATAGCAGTATGACCAGTGTTTTTTATGGTGTAGAAACCTTGACAGTGAAGGCAGAGCAGCTCAAGAAGTAAGATGAAGGAGATGAAGTACTTGAGATAGGTGGTAGGATGCACACTGTGGAACAGATGAATAAATGATAACATGAGAACAGAAAACAAAGCAGCCCTATTTGCAGAGAAGGTTGAAGAGAACAGCTTACAGTGGTTTGGGCACACATGCAGGAAATCAGAAGATGACTTGGTGATAACAGTTTGTGGAACACAGGAAGAAGACAAGAGGAAACAAGGACATCCAGCCAAGTGATGGCTGGATTGCATGAGATAAAACTTGCTCCAATCATACATGATTGCTGATGAATATAGGAGAGTGGCAATGAATTGAGAAAAGTGAAACAGCTGATATGATACCCCGACACCATGTAGAAAAAACAGGACAAATGGTATATTGATGATGATGATAATCAGCTAGAAATGGGTTTCTGTTGGGAGCTGTAATCACACAGTTTGAAATATATGCTTTGGCAGTTTTAGAGGGTTTGTATTAGCATATTACTATCTAGCTATCTAGCTGTATTATACAGACAGATAGCCAAGAGATTCACATTATCTTGCAGATAGTTTTGCAGCTCTGAGACTGAATTATTTGAATTCCCTAGGTTATCTGCATAGATAATATAGTTCAGATTACTTCAATCTAGAGACAAGTTATTAATAAAGCATGTGAAAAGGAGTGAGCCTAAGACTGTGCCTTTGGGATTCCTGCTAGAGCATGACTCATTTTTTTGATTATTTTATATAGAACAAATTGTAATCTTTGATTGTAGGAGAGAGTTTGTAAAGATCTGCTAGAAAATTGCTAAATGTTGAAATACTTCTTCTAAAAATTCTATAGGCAGTTGAATTAGCAAAACAAAATTGTGTTCCAAAGTTTCAAAGGCCAAATTTAAATCCACAAATAAAGCAACTTTAATGGCATATTTTACCATGTTACTCAAACCAGTATCAGTAAATATAAGGTAGATTAATTCTTGTGAAAGTGATTTTGCTTTTTGAAAATTAAATCATATTTGTTAAGTTGTGTTATTTGTTAATAAAGATTTTTTTCTAAGAGTTTAGCTATTGGACAAATATTGGCTACAAGCTTATAATCATTTCCAGAGGAAGAGTAGGAATTGTAGACAGAGATTGTAATTAACCATGTTTAAGACTATGTGAACCAAGACAGACCTCAGTAAAATACATAAACATGTACTAAGAGGCCTTGCAATTATTGTACTTTTTCTTGTTAAAACATAGAAATGCCATACATGATTAGTAGTGGATTAGCCATCATAATACTAATTTTAAGTAGAGAAAAAGTATATTAAGTAATTTGCAAATATGGAGAGCAGTAGAGCAGAAGGCAAACGTATTATGTATTACTTAAGGCAGTGTAGGGAAAGAGGGATTAGGTTAAAACAGTTTGGTAGTATTTCAGATGTTAATGAATTAGAATGACCTCATTTGTGGAAATTGGGTTGATTATACATTTTAAGCATGTACAGCATGTCATACGATGTCCTCATAGTGTGTGTATGTGTGTGTGTGTGTGTGTGTGTGTGTGTGTGTGTGTGTGTGTGTGTGTGTGTATGTGTGTGTGTGTGTGTTTGAACAATCTTTAGATTGCGGATTGTAGTGAAGTTACAAATATTATATGGATCTTGTTTTCATGCTCACCATACCTAGACTAAACATTGAGGTACATGCAGAAGTGTAGCTAGCTCAACCAGTGCAGTGTACCAGTACCATGAACTATTGTTCCACCCTCTCAGGTCTTAAGGACTTCTGCATAGCTGCAGGATGCCAGTTGGCTGGCTTCCTTCAGTCAGCACACAATCCATATCCCCTCACCCCAGCTCTTCACTCTCAAGTAAGGAGAAAAAAAAAAAGTCCACTCCAGGTGGCCAGATTCACAACATACATACACTCTTCCCTCCTGCCAGCAAATCAGGTCCCATGTCTGTACCCTGCTCCAATCCTCCTTCCTCTCATTTTAGCAAAACAAAAAAAACATATTTCTTTTAATTTTGCTACAGTTTATACCATGTACAGAGCACTACAGCACTCTGGTTTTAGTTAAAGAGAAAAACAAACAAAGAAAAAAAAAACAGACATAAATTTTCTATTTTAAACTGCAGCAAGCAGCTGCTACAGTTTAGACCAAACATATGTTTGACCTTAAATGCAGTAGTGGCTATAATACAATGACTGGCCACGAGTAATCAAAAAGTAGCACACTGATCAGTCAGCCCAACCAGTGTGCCCATTGTAAATATAAGCATATACCAATGGGAAAAGATCCAGTTCCCCCCTTTATATATGCAATAAAAAATTTATTTTATTTCATTTTTTTAAATAATCTCACACAAATGGAGACCCAAATGAATGAGAGAGACAACACAGAGAAAAATAAAAGGATAATCAGGTATTTTATGCAAAATTAAAGAAACGTACCTGATTATTCTTTTATTTTCTCTGTCTCGTCTTTCCTGTACGTTGAAAGTGTTACGGTTTCTTTTTTTTTTTTTTTAGTTAGAAAAAAAACTAAAAAAAAATAATGGAAATATTCCTTGCTCCATTGCTTACTTCATACAGCACTAGTGTATTGTGAAAGCATGAGAATGCAAGTCCCATACACATGTGCAGTGCATCAGCAATGCCTCAGGATACCAAGGGAAAAGTAGAAGAGCACCACGGCATCGTTATACAAAGACATTATTTAAGAAAATAAGTATTTTTTTCTTAAATGATGTCAGTGTATAATAGCAATAACTGACTCTGTGGTGTGGTATATTGAAGATTTACCCACAGTTGCCTTTGTTTAATCACTCGGGCTTCACCCTCGTGATTAAACCACACCAACTGTGGGTACATTTTCAATATACCACACCCACATCATTGGTTATTGCTACATTAAAAGCCAGTATGCATTAAAGAGTAGTTGGGATCAGCTGAGCTCACACCCAACACTTTTGTGACTGGGGCAGTTGCCCCCTTCCCTCCCCCCACCCTAGCTATGTCACTTGGTGTAAGCCAGGGATTCTTTATACCTCTAATTTTTCTCTTATGAGGAGGACATTGCTAACCTAAAACTGGAGATATAAATGTTATAAAATGTTGGTATGGCAATTATTATTATTCTGAAGTCATTAAATAAATGGACACAGTTAATTGCTTTTAATACAAAACGCAGCTACTTATCCACAACCATTCCTTTATTTCACATTTATCTGTGAGTTGTTTTTTACCTTACTTTTCCCATTTTCCACATACATTCTCTTTCATGACACCATTTGTTACATTAGCAGTTCTTATTTCTTCTTAAACTTAATCATTAAATTTGGGTTTACTGTCATGTATTGCACATCATTAAGTTACTAATAAAAAAAAATCTTACCTTGGAAGCCCCCTTATGCCCACTTGACTGTATTACCCATCATTCTCTTTGGAATTGTTTCAGTTCCTGACATTGTTTGTAAAGAACAAGTATTAATTTTATATGGGCAGTATTTTACAATGTAAGGATCTGTTTCAATTAATACATACTTCCTGCCTACCCACAGTCACCTGCTTTATTGTCCATTCATTACACTTTTTTTATTGCTTCTCTCTTTCTGCAGCCACTTTAATTTCCTCTCTATTCCTGCTTCCACCTCTCCAACTTTGCCATCCATCATAAATGCCTTTATTTAGCTTGCTTATTTCAAAAGTTCAATTCTGAGTTGCCTGAAACATACAACACATCATCCTCCTATCTCTTTATAACTATCCCTTATCTAACTCTTCTTCTGTTCTTTCTCTGCATAACTTTCCTTTGGGAGAGGTTTTGTGTTCTTCTGTCACTTTAATATATTTGTTTCACTTGTTCCACCACCTTGTCTCTTTTCACATCCTCTTCTAGTTGCCTTTGTGATTTGTTTATTTCATGCTCATCTCTTTTACTGGCATGTAGTCATTCTGCACTTCTTGGTCTCACCCTCTAACATTGTAAGTCCTTGTGATGTCTCACTGGCACTTCACCTACATCTAAGGTTGCTTATTCAGGTCAGGTCTTGCAGTCAATTGATATTTTTATTGCCTCTGTTGTTAAGCAGTCTGTGATACCTTTGTTTAAACTTTTGAATATCCTCCATATTGCATAGCCTTGAGAATTCCCCTTCCTGCTGTAATTCCAGAATTTCAGGATATTTCAACCACATAGCAGTTCTTATAGCTCTCAATCTTCCATCTTCAAAACATGTAAAATTGCCTCTTACATTTTGGAACATACATTCAAAATGTGGAACACTTACTATGCACTTATCAACTACTACTACTATCAACTACTTTAGCTGGGAAGCTGTCAGCATGCTTACTATTTCTTATACATTCTTTTGATGAATTAACATAATTCAATATTTTTTATAATAGTTATTTGCTAAAAATTCTTAACAATGCATGCATGACCAAAAGTTTTTATCTGGAACAATGTAAAACATGGGATTTTTAATACCCAAATGAGGATCATTACTTGTAATAAAGTACATTTGAGCGGTATGGCTATTCCATTCATGCTTACTTCATTTAATACCACCATCATAAATTTCTTTCATCTCTAGAGTATTTCTGAGTAATCCCTGATCAACTGTGTGAACATTCCTTTAAATGGATAACTTTAAGTTAATTCTTTTCACAGGTCTTATTATTTCATATTTTACAACAAATGAATGGAGAGGTGTCAAACATGGCCCCACCTCAAAACTGTTCAGATTTTTGCAGAATATTTAGATTTTAGCCACCTATTTTGATCTGTTTCCCCCAAAAAAACTTGCGTTTTTCTGGAAAATCACTGAGGACTCATGCCACTAAATAATGACATATTCTTGAGTTTTGGACTTCATATACTTCAAAAAATGCATGCTAACAAAAATCCTCTTATTCAAGCTACTTTCTGAGTTTATAATAGCAATATTTAATACCTGTTTCTATTTTGGGGTTTTTGTTGCACCATTCATGCATGCTTTGTCCAGATTTCTTATGCTAAGGGGTAGAGAGATATCCCTCTATCTGCTTTCTCCTGTTGCTTACTGCCTTAATACTCTCTATACCGTCTCTTTCTCTTTCTATCTTGCTCTCTTTCTCTTTTATTTCAATTATCATGATTTTGCAGAACATCCATCTTTAATCATTGTCATATTATGTTTTCTAGTTCTTGTATTCTTTGAATATGTTCCTGCAGCTCAACCTTATCTGATGCTTTATCTTCTTCTAGATGTTATACCTTTCTTTGCAGCCTTTCTGCTTCTGTCTGTTGTAGTTCTGTTGTTCGTTTTAAGATACTCACATCTTGTCTCACCGTGATTATCTGTCAAACAAAATCTACAAGTGCTCCTCCTTGTTTGCAGATTTAAGTGTCATCTATACTTCCTTTAGTTCCTGATAACTCATTTTGCTTTATTTCTTCCTTTCTAATTTCTTTTTTCTCCCTGTGAACAGTATTCTTTATCCAAATTTTTGCAGGACCTGACAGGCAGACATCTTCTCTGGGCTTTCTCATGCCGTCTTGTAGTAAGAATGGATGTTAAAAGCCTTTTTAGTAATAGCAGACCACAGCCTCTTAAAAGGATTAAGTGTAATTGACAGCCAAGTGAAGAATTACTCATTTTATGTAAACAGCTTATAAACTGTTGTGGTCTTGCATAACATAGGCTAAATGATCACCACTGTGCCACCTTACTCGTGTGTACTAATCCTAAGTTTAACACTATCATGACCCTATTCCTAACCCTCCAATTATATATATGAGAAAAGTGTTGTGAATGGATGGATATATTTTATATATATATATATATATATATATATATATATATATATGTATATATATATATATATATATATATGCGTGTATATTATATATATATATATATATATATATGTGTGTGTGTGTATATTTTATATATATAAATATATATATATATATATATATATATAAATATATATATATATATATATATAAATATATATATATATATATATATATATATATATTTATATATATATATATATGTATATAGCTATAGACATTTACATTACATGTATATTTATTCCAAAAATCAATCTAGCTTGGACTGAAGGAAATATAGCTTTCAAAATGCAGACATTGAAAATGGGAAGATAGTGATCTTGAAAAAATAAAAACATCCAGCTAAAAATCTGGGCATATAATAAGCATAACATTTGAATACCAAATATCACAAACTCTTCCCACTTCCAGTAGGAATGTGGGATACTACTGCATTTTAAAAAATAGTGATAAAAATTGTGATAATGTGAGGTAGTGCCAGCTATGCCAAAAGAAGTAAGACAGTGGATGCATAGCATATGCCAGCACAGCTAGCTAGAATTTAGTAATGAATAATATATTTGAATATCAAACTGATTTGTACAGATGCTTGTGTTGAAAATGTATTTGTAAAGCTGCCTGTGTTAAAAATGTATCATCAGTGTGCCCTGCTGAGCAGAAAAGAAATGCAAATGCATTATTTAACTGTTTAAATGTATATATTTTTACAAACAATACTGAAAGAGAAGGGGTTAATCTCAATCCACCTGACTTTGAGAGAAAGTAAAAAGAATAAATTACTGGGCCTAGGCCATAAAGATGTTATCTCACAGTTTTAAATACAGCCAGAGACAAAAAGTCTGTACTAGGAAGCTTCCTGAATTGTCACTGGGGTAAACTAATTTGAATTCTGAAAGGGCAGAGGTCTGAATTTGTTTTATGAATTCCAAGAGCTGCAGCAGATCTTAGCAAGGCTCTCTCTGCGTGTATTATTGACACCTACAGTATGTGATAAATCCTGACAGTTTATAGCAATGGGAGGATTGCATGCAAGCCAGAAGTCAGATGACCAGATGTATGTGATGTTCTGTACAGAAATAATGTTTTAATATTAGAGGAGAGTGAAGTCTCAAGAACAGTTTGTTTCTTGGAACCTGACATAGAAGGATCCCTCACCTACTTCATCTTGCCTTACTTTAGTAAATGACCAGGGAACAATATTCTTTAGATTAGTCAGAAAATATAGTGAGATTAGTTAAGTACTGTTTTTCTGCATCTGTATGAATCTATTCATCTGTGTTATTTTAATATTTCTTGTGGTTGAAACTTCAGTATTTACTTTAAATAGATATTTCATATTTTCATATTATTTTATTATTTAGCATTAAATATATTCAAACTTTTCATTTTTGACTGATCATTTTAGTGAATGTTTTAAACTTTGAGAGTACTTATATCTATTGGTGACACTGTGGTCAGCCCTGAATCCTGGCTGTTTAGTCAACATTACCATTTGTATTAATATTAATTTCACTCAGTATAATCGGATTCCCTTGCAGATGCCTTAGGTACCTGGCTTCGTAGTGTTTAGTGGCAGGGAAACTACCTTAAAGTCTGGGCAGAAGGGGTTACAGCATGAAAATCTGTGACAGCCTTTCCCAGGAGTGTGTGTGTGTGTGTGTGTGTGTGTGTGTGTGTGTGTGTGTGTGTGTGTGTGTGTGCGTGTGTGCGTGTGTGTGTGTGTGTGTGTGTGTGTGTGTGTGTGTGTCTGTGTGTCTGTGTGTGTGTGTGTGTGTGTGTGTGTGTGTGTGTGTGTGTGTGTGTGTGTGTGTGTGTGTGAAAATCAAATCTTAATATCTTTGTGTGTCAGCTACTTGGAGCAGGGATATGAACCCACTGGTTTCACACAAAGGGTGCTGGAGGACTTGGCTTGGACACTTGGCTGAGGACTTATCCCTGCAGCTATGTCAGTGTGGAGTCTTATTGAGGACCTGGGGAGAGACTGAGAGAGAAACCCAGACCCGGTCTGATTTTGTTCCCTGTGTGCTCTTAAGGGAATTCAGGCACCTTGATTACTGGCCCAGAGTGGGACTGTCACAAAAATGATGGAAAAATATAAGCACATTATCAAAGAGACAGAGTAAACTCTGTAGACTTTAATGAACTGCATCTTAACTGTCTGCCACACTGCTTTAAAATTACAAGACATCATGACGCTCTTGGAATTTGTGTCTAAGGTTGGTATGAGTCTAACAGTGAGCAGCATTTTACCTTGTCCAAGGGTAATGTCAAAATATGAACAAAAGATGATTGAGTTTAATAATTGGCTTAGTTTCTGGTGTCATTCTAAAGGGGGGTAATATTTGTCAGCATGGAAGATGATGGTCAACAGACAATGCTGCTTTGCCAGCGATGGTCTGCACCTCTTTCAAATATTAGCTAAAACATTGTCTTCCCCAGTAGTGCCTTTTTTAGGCAATGCCAAACTGAAAGTACTTCTGACATAGCAAATCAAACACCAAGAAAATATAAAGGTATTACTGTTCAATGCTAGGAGTCTAAACAAAAAACTCCACTCCCTAGAAGCTCTCTTTAGCTTAGAGAATGCTGATGTCTGTGTGGTCACCGAGACATGGTGTAAAGCTGCTGAGCGCACACTAACAGTGCAAGGTTATAATGTATTCCACACATTTAGGCCAGATAATTCACAGGCAGGGACTAAATGTGGAGGTGTCTCTATTTACATCAAAAGTAAATATAATTCAAGGCTGGTCAAACAGGGCAATTCACATGAGCTGCTCCATGTTTAAATCACCGCAGGTAAAATCCAATACCACTTCCATGCAAGCTATAGGTCCCCCTCTATGTCTCAGGAAACCCATACCATGTATTTAACTTATTAGAAACACCAGCCATTCAACCCAGTACCATATTCGTGGGTGACTATTACCCCACTATTAACTGTGAATCCTATACAACACCAAACATACAGAGAGTCCTAGATTTTATAAACACAAACTCCCTGGACCAGATAGTCAATACATCAACCAGGGTTGCAACCATACTGTATCTGGTCCTCACTAATATGAGAAAATGCCACACAGCCCCTACTGTAATGCCTTCCCTGGTAATGTCAGACCACAAAATGGTCTTCTTTGAAGTAAAAATAAAATCTGAACCCCAGGTAAACCTGGAATATTCAGGAACTATTCTAAGGCTAACCTGCTATTAAGTAAGAACATAGCAAAATTTCAATAACATATGAGCGATTCACACAAATTGCGAATGCTCATAATATCGAATGTACTGGACCTCAAACTTCCTATTGTGGGGGGCTGCTCTGAGATCGCACTACAGGGAGGAAAGGGCAAATATCCCATTCTTCACTGTACCGCGATCTTAGAAAAAGCACTTCAAGGTCTGGTACATTCGATATTATGTAAAACCAACTGAAACGTAGATGACACGGGTGGGCTGGGTACCACTTTGAACTGTTTATTGAAGTGGTACCCAGCCCACCCGTGTCATCTACTTTTCAGTTGGTTTTATATTTTCTTACGTTCGATATTATGACACAATATATTTGACATAATACCCCACTCAGGCATTGTTGACAAACTCAAGAGGTTAGGTACAAACCCGTTAGTCATCTGATGGATAGCCATCTATGTCACAGATAGGACCCATGAAGTTAGAATTGGGGAGTCCACCTGTACAAAGAGGCCAGTCAGAAGTGGAATCCCTCAGGGATCAGTCCTTGGACCGCTCCTTTTTGACATTTACTTCACTGAAGTCAAGGCCAATGTCAGTGGTCTCTGCTGACTAAATTTGCAGATAATTGCAAATTTGGAGCTATCATTGAATCTCACATTGACACAAATGTTCTCCAGGAGGGGATGACACAGCAAACAACTGGACTAAAACTAAATGTCAAGAAATGCATAATAGTATCCTTTGGGATGTCATCCATCCCTGGTAACTATCATATTGACAACACACCCCTTAGAGTTGAAAAAGTAGTCAGAGGCTTAGGGACACACATCAATAGTAATCTAGCCTTTGACCATCATGTGTCTACAGTGGTGAGGAAATCATTCTATGTTGCACAACTTATAAACAAAGGTATGGCATCTAAGTCAAAGGAATTTATTGTTGCACTGTATTTGGCATTCATCAGACGTATCATTGAGTACAATGCCCCCTTTGGTATGCACCTAACTGGCCATATCCAACAATTGGAACATCCACAGAGGTTCCTCACCAAAAGAATCCAGGGCATAAGTAAAATGTCCTATGCAGACCGTCTCCCAGCTGTATCCTTGGATTCTGTCTCCTGCAAGCTTTTGTGAGAGATCTATGCCTCGCATACAGTGCATTGTTAGACCCCACTCTGATGAACCTCCTGCCTATCCACAAAACAAACAGCACCAGAATTATCCATTCTAAAAACTTAAGCCTTGCCTGTGGTATAAATAAGACCTGCTGGAGAGATAGGTAGGTATCCCATAGAATACTCCCTGTATGGAACAGGTTCCGCATCCATATGAAGCAGAGCTCCTCCCTAACCCAATTCAAGTGCAACTTGGACAATGGGATGGGAAACCAGAAACTCATCCCAGGTTTGGCACCTATATCACTAATGGACTCAGGTAACCTGTAGATGGTTCATCTCCCAGGCCCATGCTTAAACTTATCAAGGGTATCAAAACTTTTCAGAGATTTGGGATGCATGGCTAGGCTTAAAAAGAACCTTGTGGTCATTATCCTAGTAAATACCTATGAATCTATGTAGCTATGAACCTATATGTGATGATGGAGGATTCAAATAATTGTGCAAAGGGTAGAGCAAGCCTGAAAATTGGGACAGGCCTCTAAAATGAGGGCCATTCTAAATGAGGCCTGGAAATAGGAGCATTCCTACAAAGTAAGGACAGCTGAGAGGTCTGAAGGGAAATATTCCAAAGCACTACAGCTTTGAACTTGGTATATACTCCTCTACATCATCAGCAACCTCAATGTGGCTCTACTCTTTTCCCTCAGATTCACAGGGTGTCTTAATAAATAATTATTAATTTATTGTTTTTCCTCTTCTGTAAATTAAATTGAGATAGCTGAAGTCATAAGCAGCATCTATCAGTTGTTATTGCGGGCTTTGGCTTAGTGATGTTAAATATTTTTTCTTCCTATTTGTGTTCTTTGATCAATGTAAATTCATTCCCCAGAATACATGTATGAAAGTTCTTCCATGGCAAAACTGTGTACAGAGCTCATTGCATACCTTGGTGCATTTCTCTTCTATATCATGTAAGGATCCTCTTGTGTTAGCCTTAAAAAAATAGATAAATCCTTGGGTCACTACTCTTCAGCAATTATTCCTCTGATGTCAAAGTCAATGTTAAGATCCTATGGCTGACCAAGTTTGCAGATGACTCTGCATCTCACTCTCGGATTATCTAGGATGGACTAACAAGTACACATAAATGCTGCTAGAAATATGCTAAATGCCAAGAAATGTAGTATAGTGTCCTTTGGTAAACATTGTTGACACCCCCTTTGAAAATTTACACATTAAGGATATGGGGCACTTTATTGATAATGAACTATCCTTTGATCACCATGTGTCTACTGTCATTAGTAAATCCCTTTATCTAGCCAGACTGCCTAACAAGGGTATAATCCAAGGACAAGGGAAGTTATAATCCTCCATTATCAGATGTGTAATAGCATATACTGTATACTTGTCTAAACATACAACTCAACTTAAAAGACTGCAGTGTTTCCTCACAAAGAAACTTGAGGGCATGTCTTCCACATGCTACACAGATGAAATTAAGGGACTTGCTCTCTTTTCTGTTTCTTACAGACTGACTGGGGGGAGGGCATTGCCTCACTTACAAAGTCTCAAAGGATCTAGTTCTATGCTACCTCCTACACATCCACAAAATAAATGACTTAAGTACCTGCTCAAATGAAAGAAACTTCAACCACAGTATAAACAGTACCTGCTGTATGGTAGTTAACCTCTCTCTCTCTCTCCATGACCATCTTGACACATGTTCTAAGTACTGCAAGCTATAGTGCATAATAGGGGATAGGTAGGGGGTTCTAATCTCACAGCAGCATCTTGACATGCAACATGGGTGAATGGATGGGAAATTGTAAATTCTCTCCTGATCTGGTACCATCAAACCCTCACTGAATGAGGAAGAAATTAGGTAGTAGTTACTTTGTGTGATCCTGAGGCTAGGCTGCAAATGCTTTATCTGATCAACAGCCAAGCATGAACCTATGAACCTATGTAACTATCGTATCTACTACATCCAGTCAGTAGAAGCATTGCATATTTCTCAGTTGGTGTTATGTTAGTGCTGTTTTAGGCCAGATACAAATGACAATGCTACAGCTTTCTTAACAGGCCCTAGATTCATCATAGGCCGATAGAAGCTGCAATGCTGAAACTTTCTCAATATGAGTTAGTACTGTATTAGTCAGACACAATCTACAAGGCTGCAGTTTTTTCAGTAGGATGTAGTGTCACCTTAGGCTAGATACAAACTCCAGTGCTTCTACTCCTTGGATGTATTTCCATTTTATGGTATCCAGACCATACATACAGTTAAATTAATAATTTTATACCATTAATCTAATGAGGTTATACAACTCAAGTTTAATGGACTTCTTTGATATCATTCTATTTGTTGATATATGCAAGTTCTGATTTCACCTGTTTTGATAATATCCATTTGTTGGAGGTTCTCTAACTCATTGTAGACTTTGGGGGGAATTTAATAAAGCTAACATGGACAATGTATTAGTTTAAGAGTGTACACACATGCAACCAGCTTATTCTACGTTTTTTTATTTTTTTATATTTTTTCTCTAACAGATTTGTTTTTCAATTGAATTGTACAGGTTATAGGTCACCCTAAAGGTGGGAAAACTTTGAAATGATTTATTGTGGTCTCATTTATTTGCATCACAAAAACCTGGCATTTTAACAGGGGTGTGTACAATTTTTATATCCACTGTATATATATATATATATATATATATATATATATATATATATATATATATATATATATATATATATATGTTTGACTCCTAAAATTTCAAACATGCAAAAAAAAAATTAAATAAATAAATAAAAACACTACATTATTTTAAAACTGCTAGCAGGGGGGCTACGTCCTCTCCTGCACCCCCCCGCCTCCACACGTCCCTTAACTTTAATATACCAACTCTGAGATTGCACTACAGTGTGGTAAATGGAAATTCCCCCATTCTTCACATTTAGAAGCTGTCCGTTCAGAACGTTTGAAATTTCAAAAGTCGAACATATGGTCTCGGCCATATGGGCTTTGGATTTTTGGAATTTCGAACATCTGTAGGGGAAACATTTTATATATATATATATATATATATATATATATATATATATATATATTTTACAATGATATATAGATTCTCTACATCTATCTACATAACTTATATACATAACGTGCACACACAGCAACATTTATAGAGACATCCCAGTTATGAACTTTTATATATATATATATATATGTGTGTGTGTGTGTGTGTGTGTGTGTGTGTGTATGTGTGGGGGGGGGGCGGTGTATGGATTTCTCCACATACCCTCAAAATGCTGAGGTTATCTGTATTCACACATCAAAACAGCTTCCCAAAAGAACCAAACCAAGGCCGCAAAAGTACATGATCCATGCACCCACAGACCCCTGTGCCTGTGGTATGTCATCTTATACATGGACACAGGTGAGCAGGTGTTATACTGTACAATGGTTCAACACATGCCTTGGACAGGCCGTATTGTCCCTTGACTCATTTGCCTATATAACTGCAATCAGCCATATATGGACATACTGCTAACTGTACACACATAGCAGGAATAGTGGCAGGTATCCCATTGTTAGGGCACTAGATACAATAACAGTACTACATAATATCACTCTGCAGGCCGCACATGCTATCTAACACAAGGCTACTTTGTGTACTCCACAAGTACTGTGCCAGCAATCACATATACAATGGATGTAACCCATGGTGCATGTTATAAGTACTGGAAGCTAGAGTGTGTAATAGTATATAGGTAGGTGTTCTAATCCCACAGTAGCCAACTGCTTGTGTGTGTGTGTGTGTGTGTGTGTGTGTGTGTGTGTGTGTGTGTGTGTCTGTGTGTCTGTGTGTGTGTGTAAATACATCACCAAAGAGCAGTATGGACAGGCCCGTATGGTCTATTTCTATGCAATGGTTAGCATTTTATGGCCCTGTGACTAGCTGCTAGCCTCTACATTCCCTCCTCTACAAGGCCTGCTAATGTCATCCACCATAAGAGTGCTGGCTGAGAATCTAGTATCAGATAACCTCTGTGGGACATGTGCTAAGTACTGTGAGCTATAGTGTGTAATAGCAGCCAGTGGTGTAGGGGTACCAGAGGCCTAGGCTGTGCCAAACAGTTGACACCATGTGTCTGAGTCATGAGGGTTGTGGGTTAGATGGGCCATGGAGCGGTGCCATGTGTGTCTGTAGGTGACCAGCATGTGACAGTGGTGTTTGTGTGTGCACGTACACAGTCAAGCCCAGTGCTAGCCCTACACATGTGTATGTTGGACAGCTGTGGACCATATATGGAAGAGTGGACAGTTCACCTTCTCCAGCCATGAACATAGGAACTTTTTCTGCCAGGAGTAGCACTGGCACCACCATACAAAAGGTCTGATGTGGTGCTAGTACCTGACGGTGACTGCAGAATGCAAGGGCTGTGTCCCCCACAGGACCGCCCAGAACCATGTGCCTATGGCCTGCCATGTCGGGGTGTGGACAACACACTTCCCTCTGTAGTGTTGCAGGTACTGCCACTATGAGACCGTGACTGTACATGGTCATGTGGACTCTCAGCAGATGGTGTTGCTGACTTATGTCCATCTGTCCAACACCCAACCCCAACCAGATGTTCCAGCAGAGACAATGTGCAGTCCAAGACAGACACTGTCTTAGCCCACTGTCTGTCCACTGCATCAGTGAACTGATCCAGGGTGTCCCCAATGTGCTGGAGGCAGTAACGGATCTCAAACGGTGCTGCATCCATAACCCTAAGCATCCATCGGGTGTTGTTTCAGAACATGCCTGTACCTCCATGATGGCCCAAAACATGCACCAAGTGACCCGTGATGTGAGACCTGCAACAGGTGGTGGATGGACAGCAGTCTTCCTATGAACACCCCATCAATCTGCTTGTGTGGGACCTCTCCAACTCTCTGGCTATGGCCAGTATTTACATTCACTGATGCCAAAGTTGCCAAACTGTTCTGTTCAATGTTGTCACCCTCTGACTGTCCAATATCTGTGGCCTCTGGGGACTGGGTATGTTTGGGCATACTGACTGTGTTCTATGACAATGGTGGCAGAAGAGGGATGTCAGCCTCTGGGACAAATACAGCCCCTGACAGCCCCACCTGTGCCTCACTATGGCCACCATCATCATCAGAATCCGATGAGACACTGACATCAAGTTGTGAGCAAGACAGACTCCAACTGACTCAGTCACCTCTGAAAACCAGGACAAAAGCAGTACATTACTACCTGCACTTTTATGCATGGTAATCCACACAGATTTATACAAATAAGGATCTACAACTTCATTATCAATCTCACATCTTCTCATCTCCACTCCCATGTACAACAGACAACCTCACACTAACATACA
This sequence comes from Protopterus annectens, assembly GCF_019279795.1. NCBI lineage: Eukaryota > Metazoa > Chordata > Ceratodontiformes > Protopteridae > Protopterus > Protopterus annectens. Next base: position 555,290,522 of record NC_056735.1, read on the forward strand.
CAGACAAGTCAAGCCCTTTATAACATGCACTTCTGCCACATCCAGGTAATGTTGCCAGTACAATCTGCCTGTAAGGTATGCAATATGACACTATATGTGATAGAACTACCCATAACACCCAGTATGCCTATCTCAAGAATGATATGCCAGTACTAGTGTCACTGCCTCAGGTATGTAGCATCTCCATTTTGTATATGAACAGGTATCTTGGAGTAATTGCCTCATGTATACCAGGCTGTGTAACCGCTCATAACTATAAGTGCAAGCATGTCGGTGGTCATTCAAATGCACACCTGTGACAAACCAGTCTATGAACCATAGTTAACTATGCCAGAATGGAACATACAAATATTCTACTCTGGTTAAACACAACATTTGTATATAGGGCAATATGGTAGCCCTTGACTTTCAGAGGGTATATATGAACTGTATAAAACAGTATCACACTTACCAGGTACAGGAACATGGACGTGGGCCACACCTGATGGACCTATGAAAAAGTGAGAGAGAGGTATTGTCAGCATCACCAAAGGTTGCAGCACTGCAAAGTAATTTGTGCATATATCTACATGTACAGTAACTGGTATAATACTGGATGCATTGATAACATTCTGAGTATGTGTACACAAATGAGCATAAATCCTACCCCCCCCCCCCAGTGCAGATAGACCTAACACCCATGTACAGGTATATACAGCTTGTCACAAAGACTGATAGAGTATTAAACTGGTGAACACAGTGCACTTACCTGGACGCTTCTCTGCTGTGGACACTGTGGCACCCACCTCCACGATGTATGGTGTGATGGATGCCTAGGAGCTGTCATGTTTTCCTAGGTTCACCAAGAATTACTCTGTGGCTGAGATTGATTGTTCTGTTGTAGGCCCTCCACCACTTGTGGCATGATCCCTGTCAACAGCAGCTCCCCTTCATTGTGCAACATTCAACATGTCTGTGGCCCAGTGCTGGACCTGTTCATAGGTCCTGTCCTGCTGGCCAGTCTGATTGACAACCCACACAAGATCTGCCCACAATGCTGCCCACTGCTCATGATTATGCCTCCCCCTGGACCACAAGATCTGGTAGTGCTGTCTCAGTCCATCCACTATTATGTCATTCTCTGCATCTGTGAAGGACCATGTCTCCAGCGGTACATGGTTTCTGAAAGACAACAAAAGGGGAACACAATACAGGACCAGATATGTGGACATCCACTATGTACAGATCCAGCACAACCATAATGGCTTTCAGTAGCCACTGCTCCCTCACACATCATACCCCACAATCTGGCAACACTCTACATATGTGGATACCACCAAGATAGTAGAAATACTGGGCTTTGTCCCTGTGTGCCATGACAGATTCTGCTGTACGTTTCAACACCCAGCACTGCAGTTTACTGTGGTGTGTCCCCTATGGGCAAACTCCCACTGATATGTCATATGGTCACTGCCAGACAATTAACAGTGTGCTATTACAACAACTATATGGGGACATTCCAGGAACACCAAAGTGTCACAATGACAGAAAACAATGCAAACCTGCTGTAGTATATTTTCCCTGTAGGCATCATACCTCTCAACTATACAGATGTTTGCAGAATGTCAGGAGGTTTGCCTCATAGTTTTGGTCAGTTACACACATATTTGTGAATCTCTGACAAATATTTAAAGACTGTCACTGTGTTTGGGCCTTGAATCCCTTCCCATAAATTATAGCTTTGTCCTGCTTTCATGCTGTAAGGGGTTGATGGGTATGTTAGTCATAGCCATCAACCTAACAGAGACAGATGTCAACAGAAATGGGGACTTAGCCAGAGTAGTGCAGGGGAATTCAGGGACACTTTTAAAATATTAGAACAATGTATATGAGACAGTGACTAAATGAGGAAGGTGAATTACAGTACATCATTTGACATTACAGGAGTGTAGACTCTTATTCATTGTCACAATGCATTATGTGCAATGCACTAGCTTTCCTACAACAACCAACCATTGTAGGAGCGATTGACAGGCACAGAGCTGAAATGTAATTGAAAATTAGGGACAGTTGATAGGCATGCCTGTAGGTGTAGGACAGCAGAGTATCACTGATATGTCATTACCATAGATCTAAGACAGGCTTACTGTTGTGATCTCTTTTCCTGATACCTCTATCCCCCCATCTGCATCCTGTTATATGGAGAAATCTATTACATACCTGGTGGAGTGAAAGTAGAGGGGCACAGGAAAATAATTTTCTTGGGTGGTGAAAGCCAGGGTATCTTTTTGGCTAGGCTTGTAAAGGCCCTAGGCCAATGGCCTAGTACCTACCTATGAACCTATGTACCTATGAACCATAGTTATCCATATCTTGTACAGCAACAGCTGTGCATTTTGACAATTTTTGTACATGAATTTGGACTCTAAAACCCCAGAGTGAGGGACGAGGACAACATAACTGTGTTGTCAAGCCAATTAAACCAGATTAGCGGTGTCTAGTGAACAAGTGTACGACATGGAGAACTATGTATTGGACAAATTATTTTTTTTTACTGGGACAGGTGCCAATTTTTTTTAAGGTGAGAGTGGAATGTAGGGGAAGGGACATAGGTATGTGTAGGGAGGTAAGTTGGGTAGGAGAGGATGCATTTGCAGACAGACAAGACAGACAATACAGGAGACAGGAGCAGTGTGTGACACATGAGGGGGGTAAAGACCTTGGATGGGGAGGGTCTTGTGGAATCCAAGTCATATGTGCCTCCAGACGGCAGCAGCATGATTCACATCCCCACCAATGGGACAGTCTACACTGGTCCTTCACTGCACTGAGGGTGGATGTGCTGGAGGGTGGACACCAGGGTGAGCCTGCCCCAGCAGGTCGGCCAGCGTACTCTCAGTCTGGTGCAGGCAGCATTCATAGCTCTGGTGAAAAATCATGTGCACCATGACTGGCAGTTGATCCTGGGTGACTGCAGCCCCTCCACCACCACTCCCAGGGAGAGGCCAGGCCCCACCCCCTGTGGAGGTTCCACCTGATGCCAGAGGTGGTACAGGGGGAGTGGAGGGGGCACCACTAGCCTGGGTCCCAGATGTACTAGGACCTGGTACTGCAGCCAGTTGAGGAAAGGTAGGTGGATCATCAGAATCGGCCTACCCGATGTGCTGTGGTAATGGAGGTATAGCAATAGGTATAGGTTAGTTATTAACAAAACATTGTTAGTAATAACAGCATGGCAGAACATTGGAAATAACGCAATTGCAACAATAAATAACAGAACAGTCAGTATAACAACACGCCAGTAACTGTTACAGCATAAGGCCAACAAAATAGGTAATTTACCAAGATATGTTAATATACATCCATTATAATACATAGCAAAAATAAAACACATGCACCAAAAAACAGTTAGTGTAACAACATATGTTAATAGTAAACCATAACTAATGAATAACAGTAATAAATAAATGAAGATAAGGGATGGGGAGAGAGAGAGAGAAAATCATTCATTAGTAACATTGCTACTTATTTCCTTGACAACAGTATTATTATCTACTCTACGGGTCTGTATTTTTTTTATGTGTACAGTGAGTACAAGTCTCTTGTAGCTGATGCAGCATGAACATACCTCTCAAGCTATATGCATGGGACACTATGGGCCAAACGGTAACAACTGCGGGTACACACCTACGCAGAACACTTGCACATCAGGTAGACCTATGCAACTACCAAGGTGTTCTGTGGGCTGAAATGGTGATACTTTGCAATATAAGTACTCATTGCCATGGTATTCCTGTAACAGTTGGATTACGCACTGAATTACATAACGTGAAATCGTGACACTTGAGAGACATGTATGTGTACAGTGCAGGCACTAAACAGCAGTCATGCCTTGGCTGGCAGGCATGGGAATAGACACCAATAGCAGTAATTTCAGGGGATATCTACATGGAATGTATTAATCGACTGCAGCAACTTTTAACAGACACTCCAGGCATACAGCCATACCAGAATTACATATATTATTTCTGACTGCACATTGCTGATTTTTCACATTCTTGCTAATGATTTTAACAGTCTGGAAAATCTAAACACACAGTTATCTACCCATAATATGAGCTGTCTCACCCATTTACCTGTAGTTAATGTGGAGAGAGAATATGTCAGCATTACATGACTGCTACTGTAATATGTAGTGCTACATAACACTGGATTCGAACGTGGTCTGTGTGAGGCAAAGCGTACTATATACAGGGAATTTAACAATCTGAGCTACTGAGTCACTGCTGATTAATGACTCAATGATATTTGCCTAGAGGTTACCTGGAACCAAAATATAACCTGGCAGTACTACTACAGTGTTATACTAGACTGCAGTGACAGTAGAACACACATGCATGAATACAAGTGTAACACATATAGTAGATATGTTATATATCAGCATAAACGATGCTGGTATACCAAATTTATTCTTAGTAGGTTGAAATATTTGTGAAGTCAACAAACCACATCAGTTCATGGAGTGGGCTACCTCACACATATACCTTGATTAACTATTGTTTGTGGATGACAGAGTATTATGTGAACAATATTGGCCTAGAGACAGCCTTGAATTATACTATATAAGTTAAACAAAACAATTGGAAGCTATTAGATTTGCATTCTACAACTACTACAGTGTTATACTTGACTGCAGTACCTTACTTTACAGCCTGCATACATACAGCTGTACTGCAATGGTTACAAAAACACAGTCCTGATGTACATCATTTTCTTTGGTGATATTGGTATTGTTTCATGTTTTATTGCAGAACAGTTTGCATTATTCATTTCCTGGAATACAACTCTAATTCCATAATTATTGCACTACAGACTTTATTGTATATACTTTAATGCAGTTACTTGTATTGTCTCGTGTTTATTGTACAACAGTTGGTTCATAGGTTCATAGGTTGGTACTAGGCTATCAGCCCTAGGGCCTATACAAGCCTAGCCAGAACAATTCCCTGGCTATTTTTTCCCACACTATTTACTTCCCTGGACCCCTGTCTAGCAGGGCGACTGACGTGATCCCCGGGGTGAATTTCCTTTCTCCCATCCAATCGTCAAGGTTCCTTTTGAAGAGGACCAAAGAGGCACTCTGCTTGACATGTATGGGCAATCTATTCCAGAGTCTGGGGAGTCTCTGGGTCAGGAACCTATCCCTCCAGCATGTTTTGTTTATTGTGATGACAAGGTTTAGATCCTTGGAGCGTGTGGCTCTGAGGGATTGAGATTTCTTTAAGTGTAGCATGTCCAACAGCTCTGGGTTTGCCATGGCCTTGTATGTTAAGCAGAGATCGCCTCTGAGTAGACGATATGCAACAGGGTATAGCTGGAGTTTTTTAAGGCGGTCAGAGTAAGGCATCTGCTTTAGGCCTGTGATTCTTTTAGTGAGGTATTTCTGCGGCCTTTCCAGTTGTTGCAGACGTCTTGAGAGGTACATACCAAACGGGGCATTGTATTCTATAATGGGTCTAATGAGGGATGAGTACAGTGGGACAATGACCTCCTTTTTTCTGGATGAAAAGCCCTTAGTGATGAGGTGTGCCACATAGAAGGATTTCCTGACTGTTGTAGCGATGTGGTTATCGAAGGTGAGACCACTGTCCACCTGTGTCCCTAAGTCTCTCATCACACTTTCAGTGTTTAGTGTACTGCCACCTATATGGTAATTCACGGATACATGTTTTTTCCCAAAGGGGATAACTATACATTTCTTGGCATTGACCTTGAGCCCATGGCTCTGGCACCAAGCATCTGTTTCTGTAAGGCCCTTTTGTAGAGTATCCACATCATTTGGGGATTCAATAATGGCTCCCAGTTTGCAGTCATCTGCGAACTTTGTTATCCAGAGTCCCTTAGTGTTGGCCTGTACTTCAGAGAAGTAGATACCAAACAAGAGTGGTCCCAGGACTGAACCCTGAGGTACTCCACTTGTCACTTGTCTGGAGCTGGATTTGGAGTCGGCTACTTTTACAGTGTGGGTTCTATCACTAAGCCAGTTAGTAACCCATTGGGTGACGTAGGGATTAATGCCCAGTTTAGTAAGTTTATCTATGATTCCAGAGTGGGGGATGGTGTCAAAGGCCTTGGCAAGGTCTAGATAGGCTGTGTGTTATTCATTCCTTGCAATACAGCTCTAATTTCACATTTATTACACTACAGCCTTTATTGTATATACTTTCATGCAGTTAATGCTTTACCCTTTCTTGCTTATTTCACTGCAGTTAGTATAATACATCCGTAGTCACCACACTCATGGCACAACCTGGCCAGGTACCAGGCGTGCAACTCGACATTAACAGCCATCTCTAATGCAGCTGTTGGGAGAGAAGCACACCATTATCCATACCAGGTTTGCAGACATTCAGATTACATATTGGTAAAACAGAGGTAAAATTACTTACATACTTATGGGGCATTACCTGCCTGAGTTTCTTGGACCCAGGTGTCCAAGATTTCCCCCTTTCTTTGTTTCAGGTCATCATGCTAGTGACGACACTGCTCACCTCTGCGGGGGATACCAGTAACACTGGTGAGTTTTCTAGCCAGCTGGTTCCAGGCCGCCACCTTACACTCTAAGCCCTGGAAACTTCCCTTCCACAGCCGGTCATCATGGTTTTTAACTAGGAGTCTAACCATGACCCTGGACTACAGAATGCCTCAACACTGTGCCCGAAAGCTTGAACATTCACCAACATCAGCCATAGCACCCATCAGAGGAAGAATGCCAGTGGATTCTGCTGTATTCATGCCTGTTGAGCTTGCTATTGGCTGTTTTCCTGCCTTTACACATCACTGGGCAACATTCAAAAAAGCAATGCATTGCTTAGACACACACAAACCAGCACAGCTCAGCTAAGAAGTGCAGATACTCACAGAATCAGAGTCTTAGCAGGTCTTAGCAGCATGCAAACCAGCCAAGCACAGCCAAGCAGTGCATAAACATTGTCACCCGTTATCATGTTTATGAGACATTTAGTAGGTCTTAGCAGGTTTCAACAGAGCTGAGCAGAGCGCAGTGGAGCCATGTATTAAATTAGTCTGCAAAATTTGTATATTAAAATTAAATACTAATTTCCCTTCCATGTATTCAAACTCTGGGCGTACTGCACATGAAGCTGTTACTCTACCCATTTAGCTACGTGGATATTAAGAAATCTGTTATACCTTCACATATACGACTGAACTACATATAAGCAGTGCTGAGCTTGTCGCTGCACAATTCAAACATGCTTAAATATGCTTAAACATCCCATTTAAATAATGAATTAATGATATCCGGTTTCTATTTTTAGATGTCTGGCAGATGTTTTCTGTCTTATCTGTGGGCACCGTTTAGCATTGCTGCACTCCATGCCACACCACACAAACATGCTTTAAAAAAAAAAAAAAAAATAATGCCACACTATCACAGTTGTAAGGAGTCTCTTACTTCTCTGCAGACATGGTTATCAGTACTCCACTCCCTGCACTGATTCAATGACTGTTTCGGGGGACTCCCTTGGCAACTCACCATCAGTAATATGCATGTTACGCTGTCGAGGGAGAACCATGTACATAGACATGGTAACATTCCATGTAGGCTCTACACAGATTATATTAAATCCTGGGGTTTCTATTTAAATGTAAATCAGTCATTTTCTAAGGGTGTGGTATTGCATTGCTGTAGTACCATCACATAGCTTTATCTAATAGCTCTTTAGTTTTCCAGTGTTGCTAAACAGTTTGTTTTCATTTAGCTATTGATTTGGTATGATTCATCTACATTCATTTCATCATCACTGTTTAATATTTGGCGAACAAGACCTCTCCAAATGAAACATTCATTTGATTACTAGGATTCAGCTGACAGGCTATTCCCTGCAAGGATAAAATGGTGGTGCATCAGAGATTTCCTCATTTCCTTGTGATGGCATTACTTTGGACATGTTATATATAAGTATTGGAAGGAGTGGGTAAACACACACACACACACACACACACACACACACACACACACACACACGCACGCACGCACGCACACACACACACACACGCATATATATATATATATATATATATATATATATATATATATATATATCAGTGGCGGATCCAGGGTTTTACAAAGGGGGGGGGCGCAGAGACTTAAAATAGTTGAGTGCTTTCATTTACTGGCACTCCTAAAAAACAGTAAGGCAACAAAGACCACTATGATCTACAGCATAGCATTACAGCAACTGCAAATCAACAGCAGTTCAGTGGGACAGATTTCTAGACCTATAGGCACAACATACAAGGAACCAGAAACCTCAGTGCTTGCAGGAACAAACCCAAACCATCTGTTTAAGCTGCCAACAGAAGTTACATTCGGACTTCTAACAAGAGAAGACATTCATATTACACCACTACATACAGAAACTAAAGTTCTTGGAGAACGGTTCCAAGCACCTCAGGATGTGAGAGAATTGCATTTGTCCTACACTGAATCTTGACAATACTCAAAAAAACTAAGCTCTGAAATTCTTGTGTAGACAAATACAGATTTGCCAAGTTACACGTGCAATCATTTGTTATGCGCGTGCGCTAATCACATAGCAACCTCCTCATCATATACCTTCCATTCTGGTTGACTACACAGATATTTGCTTTAGAGGCAGAAGAGCTTAAACTATACAAAATTAGTTTTACGATCGCCAAAGGAAGTCTTAAAAGGTGCTCTTACATGTTACAGACACCCACAGAAAATACTGGGGGAGATTCACAATGGTATACGACATTTACCAACTTGAGTCTAGATGAATGCAGGAAACAAATACAATATACCCGTGTAAGCTGCCAACACAAGTTATGTTAAGGATTTGCAGGAGTGTCACTCCTATTTCATGGCTACACACAGAAATACAAGTCCTTGGATAACCATTACAAAACAGGGTTGCGTTTGAACATACATGGTATCTGAGTACTATTACGTAGAATCTAACCAAGCAGGTGTTGAATAGAGCAAGGAAATCTCTGCAGTACAGGTACAAGCCAAGCATTTTTATACACACAAAGAAACTGCAGCTAAAATTACAACCAATTTATTATTTCACATGGTTTACACCAAGTATAGATAGGGTTGCCTTTTAAATCTGAGAAAGATTCAAGAACTGAAATCCAGGGAACAGTTTCTCGGCCATGTGCTAAACATTTATACACTAAAAAACAGAATGGGACACAAGTGATATACAGCAACAAGATTCAATTCACAGAACCAAATTTTGTTCCAGTTGCAATGACCAAGTGTGCTCCATAGCTTGCAAAGACAAAAGTGGACAAAAACATGAGCACGTCTACCACTCATTGCGAAAGTGCTGTCTAGCACAAGTTAACTAACTTTTGAAACAAAGAGGACAGGTTCCAAGATGCATACATGCTAAATATTCTCCAGCCTTTAAGGGTCCCCAAAAGACAGTTATTTACCTAGATTATAACTGCCTTTCCCCCCTAAACAATGTTAAACTCTACTGGTAAGGATTTTTACTTCTGGTTACAGAAATTAAACCCCATAGGTGTACCCCGAAAGGCATTCAAGAAGTCAAATTAATTTCTGTTTATAATTTGGTAATTGTATAAAGAACTTCTACACCCTTAACTACATGTTCAAAAAGCTTCCCTTCATGAAGCTTCTTCCTTAAATTTAAGGAATGCTCCAGATTTAAAGTGAGAGAAGTCCTTAACCACAGTTCAAACTATGAAAGCAGACCCCATCACGTAAGGCTACAAATCCAAAAAGTTTTTCAGACTTGCATGCAGACATTTTAATCATGCAGAAATATACAAACCTGTTTGATTTTAATAAAGCTACAAACTGAAAACTTAGTTTTAAGTGGTGGACTTAATTTCATTCCTACTGCCTATGTAGTTTAACCTAGTAGTGATCACAAACCAGTTTACTAATAAAGGAGTTTTATTCCAGATTGAACACACCCTTCTCCACAAAACTGCCATGCAGAGTCAGCCCCCATGCAAAGTGCTCTCTAAAGGAGCTTTTTAAAGTTTGAGTGCTACAAAAAATTAAGAACTTTCCTGACTGTGCTAATTTAAGACCTACTACTACAAAAATTCCCACCATTATACCACACATACACAAGTCTGAAATTTTTAGAGTTATTAACAGATTAATCTGTATATTGAAATAATTGGTTATACAAGCCTCTTTATTAGCTCTCCAATAAACCTGATTTGTGGGAAGATACGTAGAGGCATTCTACACTGTGCAGCAAAGCTTACAGAACTGCATGCAAGTACAAAAAAAAATCTTAGAATCTAATAATGCATTTCACAAGATCCACCATATTTAGAAATAGCTGCCTCATGCATTTTTGAGCAGAGGTGCTAGATGCCTCATGTTTTTGAAAAATGCCACTTCTATGACCACCATCCCAACCCAGATTAAAAGAACGCTTTAATAATGAAGGCAGTACTTGCCAGCATACAGCAATTAAAATGCAGTTTTTTGGCTCTCATTGCATGCAGTAATCCAAGTTGCAACCAATGACCAAGACAAGTCAAAGCAAATTTAAATAAGTTAGGATACAGAAAATACAAGCTATTACTTAATAAAAGGCTGTCGCTTAATCACCTAGACTACACTAGCAAAACACAGTTTTCAAATAGCCATTCAGTACACTTTATACAAAAAGGCCTTATGTACCGCTTTATATATACAAGTGCGGTGTTAGCAAATCTGTTTTATCAGAGGTTGTTGAGCCTGTCTTGCATTCTGGTTGTGTTCTAGGTAAGGCCGCCTTACCTAGAACACAACCAGAATGCAAGACAGGCTCAACAACCTCTGATAAACAGATTTGCTAACACCGCACTTGTATATATAAAGCGGTACATATAACAAACAGAATGTTTTCTACTACCTCCTAGCCAGCCCTTCAGTATACATTAGTGGCGATTTCCGCATTAAGCAGCGGATACTACGGCTATATACTCAATTATGTTACATACCCACAGCCATACACCCACAATTTCAGAGGCAGAAAAAGGCATTTAAATATACAGCGTGAAAGCCAAATTCTACTGGCAGCTCTCTTACAACACACAAGTACAAACGATAACATAAAAAGCACCAGTACATAACAGCAATGTAAATCAGAATGTAATGGGACCAGAATGTAATAAGCCTACCTGGCATTATGGCTAACTTATTACTTCAGCCTCCAGGACAATAATGATCGGTATCGTTGCAGTACACCTACTTCTGACGGCAAGCAAAGATATAGTCCAACAATGAAATAAAGCTAAACAGCCATTCCCTGGTGTAGAGCTTTAACCTACAAGGCAATGTACCGTTTTAGCTAAAATGACAGAATGACACACCCCCTCTGTGTGTGTGTGCTAGGATATATAATGCTCTAGCAAAGCACTTTGAGTTGGTGCCAAATGGTTTACGGCAAGGCTGTAGCTGTTTTAGAGAATAAAGTATCTTGAAGCGTCCCAGCTGAATAATTACATAACAGTAACAAGGACATTCACAGAAACATAATTCTATTCACTGTAGCACGAATGCCCGGTTTTACTAACAGACACTTCACAAGTCCTCTGTTGTTACAAGCAATTAAATAGACTTACAGAATTTAGAGATTTCATGTCACAATTAAAGCATAATCCACACACTCTCTTATCTGATCAAGTGATTCAAGTCCAACTACATTTCCCGCTCGCAGCGATAATCCATATGATTTTCTTCCACTCGCTCGCTCATTACTGCACATTTCCCGCTCGCAGCCAGCCGGACATACCATGAGCTCACTTCCGCGTGGCTGGTGTCCTCCTTAAAGGAGCCAACACCAAATATGTACGTACTTTTTTTTTTTTAAAAAAAGCTACTTTATGTTACTGCTTTCCGATGCCCTAGCCTAGCTACAGAATCAGTTTAAAAAGGGGGAGGCGCGCGCCCCTGCGCCAAAGCCTAAATCCGCCACTGTATATATATATATATATATATATATATATATATATATATATATATATATATATGTGTGTGTGTGTGTGTGTGTGTGTGTGTGTGTGTGTGTGTGTGTGTGTGTGTATTGATATAGATATAGATATATTATATATTTTTTCCATTTTCAAACCCACATACATGTCGACTGATTACAGGTAAAACATTAAGCATGTAAATATGTCAGCTGTCTTCTTTCCCGTGGACTATTAGCTACATTGTAAATACTGCCACTGACTGAAATGTGTATTGTGGAATTTCTCATGATCTCTCTTACTCCTGTATAAATTGTAAATTGTCTGTATGCTGAACTTACTTATATATGTTAAAATGCACACTTCCCCTATGTAATAACCGCCTAATATGTGATCTTGTCATGCTCATGTGATCTCTTACTTTTGTATAAACTGTAAATGTCTGTATGTTGTTAATACTTATGTCAAGCTTTTCTCCCTGGGCCTCTGCTGAAGAAGGACTTGTGTCCAGTCAGACTTTCCCAGTCAACAAATGTAAAATAAATAAAACAAAAAATGTATTAAGAAATGCTGTTTATAGGAGGGAGCATCTGTTCACATGTAATTGCAATTGTGTGAGCTAATCACAGATGGGTCAATATCAGGGAGCCTTTATTTGTGTGAGACTCAATAATCTGATATGAATTAACTTAGTAAATTTATTCCATAGCCTGATAAAACAGAAAAAGTAGCTTTCATCACCATTTCACTCATTTATATTTCTGCTTTGAAATAACATTTATTTGGATTCGTTTGTCTAATGTGTACATGAATGTAGGTATCTCTTTTCCACAGTGTTCCTTAAGTTAGCCTATCATTTTTGACATATCACCTTATATTTACCAAGGTCCTTGTAAGTGCTGGAATCTTTATTTCCCCAGATTTTGTATATTTATTGTCACTTTTATAACTAGAAGTCAGACTCTTGAGTAATTCTCTCAGTCACTATCCCCACTCTCATGTTTTGGTGTTTGTTTATTTACATATTTATTTGCAGTTTTTTTATGTCATATTCTTGTCATTGGTGCTTCTGTTCTATTTCACTGGTTTTCTTGGCTGTCTCGGCCTTTAGTCTTTGTATGTTGACTTGTTGTTTTTGTGTTTGCTTTTATATATCACAACAAAGTGATTGATGTTATTGCATTTCAAACCATACTGTCTCTGGACACTGTTCTGTTTGAAGATACTATCATGTTACCCGCATTGTGGATTTGAATTATATCAGTTGCTTTTACACATTTTCTAACGTTCTTGCATCTGTTACTTTCTTAATTCTTTCTTTATTGATTATATTTTATTTATTATATTATATTAATTACTTTTCCTTTGAATACTTCAATTTTCTTTGATTGGATTTCTAGTTTACTCAAGATCTTGTAAAGCTCAACATTTTGTCTAGAGTTATTTCTTCTTCTCTTCCTTTCATAAAATATCACATTATCAAGATCTCTTTTTTAATTATGTTAGGTTAGATTCTCTTCCTAGTTCTCGGTCAGATGAAATAAATCTTTAAGAACTCATAAGTTCATAGGTGTGTACTAGGCTAATGGCCCTGGAGTCTTTACAAGCCTAGCCCATGGAAGTGCCCTGGCATTGTGCTGCCCAACATTAATTCCCAGTGCCTCTCTCAAGTAGAGCCACTGGAGTGATCCCCTGGGGGAACTTTCCATTTCCCATCCACTCATCAAGATTTCTCTTGAAGAGGGCCAGTGAGGTGCTCTGCTTGACATGTATGGGAAGTCTATTCTAGAGCATGGGCAGTCTCTGGGTTATGAACCTGTCCCTCCAGCATGTTGCGTTGATTGTGGTAATGAGGTTGAGGTTTCTGGAGTGCATGGTGTGGAGCGATTGGGATTTATTTAGATGTAACATTTCTAACAGAGCTGTGTCATAAATGACTTTGTAAGTCAAGCAGAGATCACCTCTTAGTAGATGATATGAGACAGAGAATAGCCAGAGTTTTTTGAGTCTGTCCATGTAGGACATGTTTTTAAGGCCTAGGATCCTCTTCATAAAGTACTTTTGTGGCCTTTCCAGCTGTTGCATGTGTCTAGTGAGGTACATGCCAAATGGGGCATTATACTCGATGACTGGCCTAATAAGGGAAGAGTAGAGAGAGATGATGGCCTCTTTCTTCTTGGATGCAAACCCCTTAGTAATGAGATGTGCCACATAGGAGGTCTTTCTGACCCCAGTGGCAATGTGGTGGTCGAAGGAGAGGTTGCTGTCAACCTGTGTCCCCAGATCTCTTTTAACGCCTTCAGTGTTCAGTGGGCTCCCTTCGATGTGGCAATTAGTGGTAACTGAGGTTTTCCTAAAGGGGATGACGATTCATTTTTTGGCATTAAGCTTAAGGCCATGGTTTCGACACCAGTCATTGGTCTCAGTGAGACCTTTCTGTAGGATGTCTGCATCACTTGGGGAGTTAATAATGGCTCCCAACTTGCAGTCGTCTGCAAACTTGGTCAGCCAGAGTCCCTTTGTGTTGGCCTGGACTTCTTAGAAGTAGATGCCAAACAGAAGAGGACCCAGGACTGATCCTTGTGAGAATCCACTCATAACTGGTCGGGAGTCTGACTTGGAGTCCATTACTTTCACACTGTGGGTTCTATCTGTGAGCCAATTTGCAACTCCTCTAGTGATATAGGGGTTGATGCCTAGTTTGGTGAGTTTATTAATAATTCCTGAGTGGAATCTTCCTTTAGTTTAACACTCCTGAATTTTTGTATCTGATATTATACATTTATTGGTACAGAATGACTATATAGCTTGTCTGTCATATTTTGGAACTTAACATCTGGTGCTATTGTGGCTTCATAATTCTTAGGCATATTTTCCTGACTTATGTAAAAGTAAGTCTTTTATTTGTCATTTTGAGGAAACCTTAGTGTAGTAGAATAATTATTAAATACCATTCCCAATTTCTAAAGGATAAAGCATTTATTGCAGATATCATATTTTTTCACCGTTCTGTATGCTGTATTTTCTTTGATATCTTTCTTTTGCCAGATTTTTATAAAAATGCTGCAAATATCTGAACATTCTCATTACTATGATTTTCTCACAAGCTTGAAGTAATCTTTCGGAGTTTTTCTTTTTCTTGCCCTAGGAAGTATATGCTTTCAATTCAGGATTATAGAAGTAACTGTACCCATCTTAAAATTCTTTACTCAATGAATGAAGCAGTTCTTTGCAGCCATATATATGGACCAGTAAAGTGACTACATACCAAATAACCACTAAGTTATGATAGATAGGCAAAAAATCCCACAAACAGACAGAATACAGAAAATAAATCAACATGTTCTGTGCTATGATTCAGTGGGAGACAGACATTTTTATTCATAAGGTAGACAAACTCAGGCCTGGACAAGGTCAGCCAGTGAGAAGTCACTTTAGGTTGAGCCAAACAAAACCACAACTTAATTGCCTCACTGTAAAAAGGACTGTCAAAATATCGGTTTGCTTTTAGAAATTGCCTGAGAATTGAACAGAGAGCATAAAATCCTCATGCCAGAGGTTGTAGATTGTATATTTGGCTTATGCAAAATTCATAAAGTAGATTTTCTGCTCTATTCTTTTATTTAGCAAATTAGGCAGTGTGGCCATCTCTCCGTCAAGCTTTGTACAAACCCAAAGCATTAATTACTATTGTACATAGAAAAGTGACTCCAAGGAATTTATTGAATTCATGACAACAGATAAATTGTTTATCATTGTAATGGCGCCCAGAAAAGTTCCACCTCTCTACTTACATACCAGTATCATTTGCTTTTGCATTTGTATTTAGCTTTTAACAAATATGACGGTAAATTTTAGGTCAGAAATTAGTAAAAAGGCTGCGGGGCACAAGGGGCTGCATTGCGTAACTCTATTTATTTATTAATCTATTTGTTGATGTACTTACTTATGTTTTCTTTCTTTTTTCAATCCCATGTGTGCTATGGCCTAATTTGTAAGGTCAATTTGAAGAAATTTAACCAGAACATTACAGAAATTCCCTTGCACTTTTACTCAGTGATTGATACTGGATAATTAGATTTTACATAAGTTACTATGATCCTCATCACAAGGGACCCTACTTTAATGCCTGATCAGTAGGATAGCACTTAACAAGTGCAAGACCCTTTAATGCAGCATGACAGTTTGAGTATTTAAAAATTGAAACACAAATCCAAGTATCTTGCATTTGGGCAGAACCTCCAAGCTAACTGATCTTCCCTTCATCAAACAGGAGCATGCTACTTTCTTTAAAGACTCTGAAATAACTGGATTAAATCCTATACATTGCTGATAGAAATCCTCCTACAGAAGATGCCTTGCTTGTCAAATTTTCACATGATGTGACTCATGTGAAGGAAAAATAAATCTGCTTCAGCACTCATTTATTTTGATTGATTATATTTTGATATTTGCTTGCTTCTTAATGATTCATTTCCTTAAAACAACTGAAAAACTAATAACCTCATTTGTTTTCGGTCCAGGCTGACCACACTTTGCTTCTGTTTATTCGTGTACAACGCAATTTATGTATATATATATATATATATATATATATATATATATATGGGTCTGCTTCACTTTGTCAAATTAATTGAACACAGAAATGCAAATCATTGAGAGGAGAACATATATATATAGACATACACATATATATATTTGCTCCATGACTATGGTAATTCTTACTGCATCTACTTGACAGGTGCATCATATGTAACATCTGTGATAGTGTTATGCTGCTAATTAGTATGTAATAATGCAGGAATACTGTTTAATTAAAGAACTAGCTCATATGAGGAGCATGTTTATATATATATATATATTTGGGATCCATACACATCCCCGACTGCACTTTCCACCGAAA
>NC_056735.1:555944900-556067400 GCF_019279795.1 Protopterus annectens
AGATATAGAAGCATAGCATCCCTCTGAAATTGAAACTTGTTAATCCTACAGTGCTCCACACGTACTCATTGAATACCTAAACATTGATCCAAAGGATTGAAAGAAAAATTAGTATGCCCCTGGATCCTCTATGTGGGGGGGAAGTATTTCTCATACCCCCTGCTAATAACTATCTGTGAGATTTTACTAAAGTAGAGAAGAGAATCTATTCTGCTATCTCACACTGTACTGTGAAATTGTACTGACAAAAATACTCAAATGATATTAAATCAGCTGAACCAGATCTGCCAGATGTTGACAAGTCTTCATTTTCATGAAAAGTACCACTCCATATATATATGTGTGTGTGTGTGTGTGTATATATATATATATATATATATATATATATATATATATATATATATATATATGTGTGTGTGTGTGTGTGTGTGTGTGTGTGTGTGTATATTCATGAAAAAGGTCATTTACATTTGCATGTGTTGTTGCTTTATTCAGATGTAGGTAGCATATTGTAATCGTTTGCTTGCGTTTCTTCTGATTTTCTGTTTTTTTGATGTATTCACAAGTGAGGCTGGTACCAGCACTGAGGAGCTCCAGCCACCTGATGGAGGACTGGTAGGCTCTGATGAGGATGGCACTGAGAAGCAGACACAGTCTGAGTTTGCAGATGTTATGCATGATATGGATGGTATGGCTCCCATATCACCTCCCATAATCTGGACACAGTCATTATGCCAATGCATACCCATGACACAGAACCATCTCTGAGTGGACAGGTTGATAAGGACACAGTTGATCAAGGTAGTGTGGTTACCCTAGTTGCAGAGCTGGCTAAGTCTTCCCTAGCATTTGTGAGGTTGATGTCCACACATGGATCTGCAGAAGTGCTCAGAGAAGGAATGCTTGCTGCTCTTCCCCTGATATTGGTGTGTTAGTATCTACCAAGCAATGTATATGCAGGGTCATCATGGAAGCACAAACATGTTCCACCAGGGTCTCAGAAGAGATAGTCAGAGTACCGTATATTGTGTATTCAGATGTACATGACTGTGTGAACTGTGTGTGTGACTCATTGGACCAGATGAACGACTCACTGGACATTGCAGTGTCTATTATGGAATTTCTGTTGGGGGAGGGTCAGCATCCATGAGGCCAAACACGTGGCACATCACCAAATGTTAGCAACATGACCGTAGCAGTGTGAGATCCTTTTCCCATAATGGTATTATTTCCACTGCTCCATCAGTGGTGAATGGTCAGCCACATGGTCATAGTCAAGCATGTGGTTATGATGACAGCTCATCCAGTAGACATCTTCCTCATTCGAGTAGCACCTTGACTTCCAACCATGAGCATATAACTAGCGGGGCAGCTCCTGGCAGAGGTAGTTTTCATGGTAGGGGGTATCAACAAAGAACTAGATCATCTACCATGCATGGCTCACACTGATCCTGGATGCTAGGATATAAGCAATTACAAATGCTTTGGCTATGTTCCTGCAGACCCACAGACAGCTTACCTCACAAACAGTTTTAATATGATTCGAAATTAATTTCTTCACATCTGGAGATACTGTCCCTGATTGTGCATATTTGCTCTGACCTCATCTCACATGCTCCAGCCCTTCTTTTGTGTCAGGCTTGTCCTCCTATAACCTCCCCCCATACTGTGAAAGATATGATGAGTCTGCCCTGCATTTGCACTATTCTGCCATTTGCCTCTGTCTGCTGGATAGAGTGGCCAAATAATGATTGCTTAGTCAGATGCCTGTTTTCATTAGGATATGTTATCATTTTTATTTTGTTTTAGTCTGCTTAAATTTAATAGTGCTATTAGTTGCAGTGGTTATAGCTTTAGTAGTAGTAGTAGGAGCAGCAGGAGTAGTAGTAGCAGCAGTAGAAGTGGTAGTAGCAGTAGTAGTGTTAGTTGTAGTAGTAGTAGTAGTAGCAGTAGTAGCAGTAGTTAAAGTAGTCGTAGTATTAGTAGCAGTAGTCATACCCGCAGTAGTAGTAGTATTATCCATATCAGTGGTTGTAGCATTAGTAGTAGTAGCAGTCATAGCAGTAGTATAGTAGCAGTAGTAGAAGCAGTAGCAGTAGTAGTAGTAGCAGCAGCAGTAGTAGTGTTAGCTGTAGTAGTAGTAGCAGTAGTTCTAGTAGTAATAGTAGCAGTAGTCGTAGCAGCACTAATAGTAGCCATAGCAGTAGTAGTCCTAGCAGTAGTATAGTAGTAGTAGTAGTAGCAGTCATAGTAATAGTAGCAGTAGTAGTAGTAGTAGTAGCAGTAGTACTAGCAGTTGTAGTAATAGTAGCAGTAGTAGTAGCAATAGTAGTAGTAGTAATAGCAGTAGTAGTAATAATAGTAGTGATAGTAGTAGTAGTAGCAATAGTAGTACTTATGTAGCATTGCTTGCTCAGCAGCTTGTGTAGCTGATGCTGAAATCTGATCCCATTTGTGGTTCATGATTTGGGTACTTATGTCTGATGCACAACAGTGAGCAGGGTAAGCATGGTTCTGTTCAATACCTTTCTTATGTCTACCCTTGGATTGCAATTTCTTATTTGTGTTTTAACTAATTCTCTTTTCAATTATAGTTATAAGGTTTTATAACCATGCTCGATCACCTAACATTGTAGATGGCAGTGACACTGCCTTACCACTGTGAGTTTATTTGGCATGAGGCTGCTGAGGCTTGATGCACAGTTTGGAAACATAAAACATGTAAGAAAAGTAATTGTCTTCCATTTAAAAGCTTCATAGTTGGTTTGGTTTGCATATGTTGTATATATCAGTCATATATATATTACTTATGACATGCTTGTATAGGTGGTCATTAGTTTGATTTTTAGTAAAAAACAAAAGCTAGTACGGCAACCCAGAAATGCCAGTTGACAGCGTAATAAATGAAAAGAAATACAGTTACCATACGTTGCTGTCGCTGGTGGCTACACCTATAAACACATTTGAAGTAACACTCAGCGTCTCCTGACAATTCAAGACAACAGTTCGTAAATCCTTCTAAACGTCTCTGAAACTACTCCTGAAGGGAAATCGTAGTCCTCACGAGCACAGTTAAATAAAGCAACAATAATGCTTCGAAGCAAAAAATGTCGGTGAAATTCCAGTCTTCAAATTAGTAAAACACAGCTTTATTCATAAGGTGCACAAAGTTAGCACTTTCGCCGTTAGGCTTCATCAGACTATGAAAAATGCTCAACAGCAATTGTTTAAAAAGTCCACTCTACTCAGTGATAGGTTACATTTAATCAATTAAAATTAAAATTTAAAGCGCCATGACTGACATACCAATAAACTTCATACACATCTTTAAAAGTAAAAGATATTAACACTAGCTAAAAAACCTGTGTTAAAACATAATTTACTTAAAAACTTGGCATATGTTAAAATCATGTGCAATGAGTTATTGCCAAATAACTGTCACATCAAAATCATTAACAAAAAATCATGCACAAAAATCATTTATTATTACTAAACATCATGGTCTTGGAATTCTCCTACTTTTCAAGACAGGTTTGATATGGATTTTATCATTTAAACCCGGTGGGTCATCAGCCCTAAGTCTGATGATCCACTTAAGTTCACACTCTAAGGTATGATTTATCAAATCACCTCCCCTATGATAAGGTGTTAAATGTTGTATAACACTAAATTTAAAACTATGACCAGGTCCTGTTATTTTACTGTGTCTGGCCAATGCATTAAATTCTGACCCTTTTCTAATGTGGTAATTGTGCTCCCTGATGCGGTCCTTGAAAGGCCTGTTGGTTTTTCCTACATAAAATGAGGGGCACGCTTCACATTTAGCCAAATATACCACATTTCTGCTACTACAGTCTGTGTTGGTGTTAAAATGAAATGTGCACCCCGTGACAGGATGTAGAAAAGTCACGTCTTCATTTATGTACACGCAATGGTTACACATACCACATATTACTGTATTCCTGTCCATATTTAACAAAATCTGTTTATGCACAGTATTTTTTGGTCTACATAATAACCTTTTTAAGTTAGATTTGTTTCTGTACATAATCCTAGGTTGAGGTCCTACTATATTCGCCACATCACTGTCTGATAACAAAATATCCCAACTTTTAAAAAACATCTCCTTGATTTCCCTCACATCTCTAGTGTAAGAAATGATGGGCCTAACCTCCGTATTCTGTAGTTGGGGGGAGGGTTTCTCCATACTGTTCATTCCGATCAGAAAAAAAGGGGGAAGCCCTGGTAGACCGAAGATCGTGTACTTCTAGGATGACCTTATCAACTAATTCGGGGTCATAGTTCCTGTCAATAAACCTCATTCTCATCTCTTCTATTTCTTTCAAATAACATTCCTCTTTAGGATTATATCTGGATGCTCTCATGAATTGTCCTTTTAGTATATTGTGGAAGATATGTTTGGGATGCATACTTTCTCTACAAAGCAGTGTATTCCGATGACATAACTTGCGGTGTATAGAAGTGTTCAGTAGTCCACTGTCCAACCTAAACACTTCCACATCCAGGTATGAAATCCTATTATTAGAATAACTTAAAGTAAACCTAAGAAAGTCTGTGGAGGAATTCATGGAACTCACAAACTTCTGAAGTGTATCTACTTCCCCAAACCATATAAAAAAGAGGTCATCCACAAATCTACGGTATAAAGCCCCAAACACCTTAAAGAGGGGGGAATCATGTAAAAATCTGTCCTCCCTTGCAGCCATTACAAGGTTGGCGTAGCTATTGGCACATGAAGTGCCCATAGCTACGCCATCCTTCTGGAGGTAGAAATCCTCTCCAAAAATAAACAAATTATTGGATAACACCATCTCCAAATAAAGTGTAATTAAATCAATCTTATCAGCAGAAAAATGAGAATGGAGTCATAAATAATCTTGTATGTAATTAATTCCTAATTCGTTTGGTATCACCGTGAAGAGGCTCACAACGTCTAATGTCACTAATAGATAGTGACTCCCCTCATCTAAACCCTTAGTATATGTGTATAGATCTAACAGAAACTGTTTACTGTCTTTTAAAATATATATATTCTTGTCAACCAGTGGTCTAAGTACAGTCTCTACGTAGATCGATAACGGCTCGGTTACCCATCCCTGGCCTGCCACAATAGGCCTCATGAGGGGGTCATTACAGGATTTGTGTACCTTTGGTAGTCCCTGTATAATCGGTACAACTGGATGCTCGACTTTAAAGTACTGATACAGTTCTTCGGTGATACTGGATGACATAAGAAGATCATCCAAGGTATAATATACATCAAAGACTGTCTGTCCAACCATAGCTTTATCAATTTTATCATAAAAATTCCTATCACTCAAGAGTTGCATCATTCTATTATTATAATCCGTAGTATCCATTAACACAATGGGGCCACCCTTGTCTGCTGGTCTGATTATAAGCTTCTCATCATTCCTTAAACCCTTCAATGCTTGCCTCTGTTTATAATTCAGGTTTTGGCCATGTTTCATATGCTGATATGTTTCAAAGTATGTATGTATACTGTTCTCAATTACTCTCCCAAACACATCTACCACCGGATGTAATTGGGGTACATATGTACTATTCGGACGAAAGCGGAAAGCATTTTGACCATTATTCACTGAGCCATAGTCTAGTCTTAACTGAACATTTCTAGTAAACATTTTAGTATCGATGACTAAATCTACTACATTATCTCCACAGGTGGGTATAAAATTCAGACCCTTATTTAAAACTTGTACTTCATATTCATTTAAAATTCTAGTCGAAAGGTTCACTATTAATGTGGAGTCTTCTCCCACATTTTTTTGAGTGTGGGTCCATTGTAGTCCTCCATCGACCCCTTTCTTTTGTGTCTGCCTCTGCTCCCTGAGCGTTTCCTTTCGTAATACTGTCCTTGTGCTATCGGGAAAGGGACATTCCCCTTCTGTGTTAAAGTATCTCCAGTCCTCCCCCCTGATGTAACTTTTGGCCTAACTGCAGCTTCCTTTGAATTCTGTGCATCACTAACAGTTGATGTTAAATCCGCATTTTCATTACTATCTTGTAGTGTGCCTAATTGTACCTCAGAGTTACTGGGGGTGGGTGTGCTTCCTTCGACATCCAAGGCAATCACTCCCCTTTCTTCTAGCCGTACAGATGTCACTTGCGTTGTTTCTGTAATAGCACCCCCAGCATAGGCTTGGGAAGCACCTGTAGTGTTCGTATCCATAGCAGAATTACGTGTAAACTGTTCTGAGTACGCCTGTCTAGGGGTCCCAGTAACATGTGTAGCATAAGTGCCTCGCTGACCAAACATAACATTAGAATTAGTTTGATTTTACTGATGTACAGTACATAAACACAGGAAGGTAGGCAGTATCTGTTCACTACAGGTTCATCACTCACCTTTGTTACTGCTGTTGACAATATTCTAGGCTGGGGTTGACTATGTCTGATGCTGACAGAAGCCAGGCAGTACTTGGGTACATAAATGCTAGCAACTTTGTATGCATCATTGTTACTGTTTGTTTGTGCTTAGCTCCTTTTCTTTTTTTTTTTTAATTAAGTGATGAATATGTGTGTTACTTGTTGCCTCTTAGCCAGTGCCATGGCATATTGTGCATATCTCTATCTGCCATGATCGCCCTCAACTGCAAATTCCTCATTTGTTCCCTCGTTTGTGTCTGCTAGTCCTGATTATGATGCTGCAAATTGAGGTCCTCATCACAGGCCACTCTGCTGCAACTGCTTTCACAGAGGAGGTGGTGGGATCATATTGCAGAGCACTTCTAGATATATCTAGACATCAGAAATTAGATATGGGGAGGCCAAATACGCGCATTATAATATTTCTTGTCTGGGCGTGTGCATTGTTGTAACTGTGTTCTGTGGGGTTGTGAGGATTTCTTATGGACATCATGAGCCAAGATTCCAGTGCATATCCTGCATCCCTCACTAGATGTCCTTGTAAGAAGTTGCCCCTTGAAAACTTTAGATACAGTTGACAGGTGTGCCATATAAGGGAGATATGGAAATTGACAGGGTGACCTGCACACACATTATAAATGATACCTTGTGCATTACAGACCATCTGACAGTTGATGCAGTGATAGCCTTTTCTGTTTATGTACCTCCTTCCTAGTTTACCGCATGTATCTTTTATTTAACAATGGGTGCAGTCTATCGTCCCCAGTACCTCAGGAAAACCTGCTTTGACATATTAATTTTGTATGGTGGTAGCAATGTGCTCCGGGGTAAGTGAAAATCAGATATGCTTCCCCACAGGTTGCAGCATAGTGTTGAGGAAATGTTAGAGTATTTTTGAGGCAAAAGCCTGTGAAATGCCCACTGGTTTCCCTATGGATCAATGAAATGTCCCTGTATTTAGAAGACATAATGCTATACACACTTTAATTTCTACAGGGATGGTTCCTCACAATTCAAATGTGGCCTCAGGTAAAGATGGCAAATGTCCACTGTTTGTTCTATAGTATATTTGTCCACCCTGTAGTGGACCATTATTTCGATTTCATGTAGTCCATGATAGGTTAGACATGGTCTGATCACCCTAGGCCTTCTAGGTCTGCAGCAACAGCACCTTGTTGCACATGCAGATTTATAATGGTTGCTGCAACCCAAACATTTTCAAAGTTTTCCCATGGCCATTCCAGCATGTCTTGGAATTCAGGGCAAGCTTGACATATTCTTTCTTATTTTATAAGTTTCTTAATTTCTACACCTTGATTTTTTTGCTTCATTAGAAAGTACTTCAGTTGTTTACATTCTGATTAGTATATCTGGCTGCTAACTTGTGTGTGTGTGTGTGTGTGTGTGTGTGTGTGTGTGTGTGTGTGTGTGTGTGTGTGTGTGTGTGTGTGTGTGTGTGTATATGTGTGTGTGTGTGTGTGTGTGTGTGTGTGTGTGTGTGTGTGTGTGTGTGTGTGTGTGTGTGTGTGTGTGTGTGTGTATGTATGGATGTACGGGTATGTGTCTCTACCATAGCACTTAACCTTCTACCACCAAAATAAGGAATATTAACTCTCATATTGTAGATCAAATGGGCAAAATGTAGAACATATACTAATGGCTTACTAACAACTTCAACTAGGAAGGTCATAGGATGATTAAAATATGCTGTTTTTACTTATAAAAATATATTTTAATGAATTAATATGATTAATTTCTTTTTACCAGGGATATCAGTTAAAAAGTTCATAATACTGAATGTGTGCTAGACCCTTTCAATGAGGAACATGAACTTTTTACTACACTCTACTTAATGAGGTACACTTGAGATGTATGTTCTCTACAGGCATGAATGCATCTGAAAGAATGTGTTTGCATATGTGTGTTGGTCTATATAGATGTCTGAGTGAGTGAGTGTGTGTGTGTGTGTGTGTGTGTGTGTGTGTGTGTGTGTGTGTGTGTGTGTGTGTGTGTGTGTGTGTGTGTGTGTGTGTGCTTGGTTGTGTCTGTAGGGAGGTGTCTGTGCTATCACAATGCATGAACTTCTATAAAAAACACTGACAGGGTCAGTTCTGGCAGCACAGTGTTTGATTCAGAAACATAGTAATTAGCCCCAAAGAGGTGGTTCTTTATATAGCTTTACTATGTCTTTGAATTAGAGATTTTCTCTCACTCTCTCTCTCTTCACAAAAATTGACCAACCACATTAGCTAATTGGCATGGCCAGAGGGCATTTCTCTGAATTTCAGCCAGTGCCTTGTAGGAAAACAGAAACAACGTGTGTTGCTATAATATAAAACTGAAAGGTCTCAATATTTGTCATTGATATTCCTTTATCTGCTGAGAAAAAGAAAACTAAGAGGAAACCACCATCTGCAAAACCAGCAAATGTTCAAAATGCTGTTATTGTATCATAAAATACATGGCTGAAAACTAATTTTATTTTTAGAAAAGTAGTATTTCCCATACACTAAATTTTAGATGTTAAAATATTATTAGCTTTATAACACTAAGGAATGTTCAGTTGTGTTTGGTATATGGTAAAACTCAGTTTTAAAAGCTGAAAATGAAAAAAATCAGTATGTATAACTGAAAAATGACATTATTCAAAGATTCCCTATGTAAGACTATGACACAACAAATCCATGCCCTTACAAGACTGCATATCACTGTTAGAACTGCTAACAGTTGCCCGTTTACAGAATATGTCTTCATGTTTTGCTTGTACTAAAAACCATGACTTTTTGTGGCTTGGCTTATATCATTGACCAAATACAGTTCTCATAGAAAGTATGTAGCAACAGTTAAACTTTCAGTTTTATTTTCGTAAGTGCTTATAACTATTGCATTGGTTTGTTTTCAGAATGCTTTGGGACCTATAATTATTTGTTGACCTTTGGCTATTATTTTCTATACGTGAAGCCCAAACATCAACAAAAAATGGGTCAGAAGGTTTTGATCAGAGACTTATCATAATGTCAAATGAATATCAAGATTCATCCTATACTTACATGCAGTTGCACTCGTATTTGGTCTGTTTGTTCCCACACACACAATTACAGACTGCCTGCCTACACATATCCTCTGTTATCTTCAGTTTATTTTTCCAGCATCAAAACATTTATTTTACAGTCTGCATTAAATTGCCTGAAACTCATGGCATAGATTATTTGCTATGTTTATTGTTATAAAGCAAGGTCATAGGAAGGCAGTATTGATAATTCAGTGACAAACTAATCACACCACACACACTGACAAGCTTACATTACATTCTGTATAAGCATGTATATAGCATGTATATAGTTTACATTTCAACATTTTATATGAATTATATCATGTGTACACATCCAGTCACACGAAGAAGGTGAAATAATATTTTAGTGTTAAGTTTATATATCAATTCTCAGTCAGGAAGTTCGGACATTCCTGAAAAGTTGATCAATAGTTTGATTTTACTAAAGTGCAGTATATAAACACTGTAACAGTTTGAAATGTCAAGACCTGCTAGAGCAATTTCTGAAATACAGAGACTGAATGGCTGAAAGAACAGACTTATATATACTAAGACTGAGATGCCATTTTAAAGAATAGTCCCTTTTCTTTGAGGTAGGGTGATTTCAGAATTGGTGGTATATATACGTTCAGGGGTTGTGAAGTGCTTGCCCACTACACAGGGAGGGTGCAGGGAGCTTGACCAATGCAAATAAAGAAGTTTAAAGGAGAAGAATGATTTTCCAGATACATTCTTCTCCCATGTTTTGGTGGGTTTTTTTGGCTTGTCAGCACTTGGCATTTTGAGTGCTGACATTTCAATAGGGAGCCAATAAACAGTGGTAGACATTATCTATTTGGAATGGGTTCATCACTTACATTTTATTACTCAAAGGTAACTCGGGTGAAACCCAGAAAGAAAAAAAAGCGGTGCAATATTCATCATTAAAATTTATAATATCTACAACTCACCAAAGAGAACTTATAGCAGTCAAATATGATACAGAGAAGAACAGCATAAAACAGAATAAAATAGTAACAAAAATCTCATAATAGTTAATTAAAATAAGCAGTCAGTTAATTGAATGATACTGGTAAGATAAATTAGGTCATTGTTAAAGGCATATAATACAATGTCTGTGTCGTAGCAACTAGTGCACTTGCATTTTGAGCAGAAAGCTGTGGGATCTATGCTTACATCAGGTAGATGGATTCCTGCCATTGCAGTGGAGCATAACTGGGTTGGGAGTGGGGTTGCACTCCTGCCTGTGCTCTCCTTTGGTTGAGACATTAAAACAAGTTATCATCTGCCTGAGTCGGTGATAGCTCAGGTGAATGCAAAAGATTCCATGGCACCTATTAAAAAGAGTAGGGAACATTCCCTGATACTCTGACTAAATTTTCCTTAGTAGCATAAATACCACCTTAGTTCTCCCCTGTAAAAAGATCACTGGCCTAGGGGGTTAACTTGGTCAACAAAGGATCAACAAACAAACAAAAATAGCATAAGCCCAAGGTATTAAGCATTAACAGGCATAAACTAAAGAAGTACCAGCTGATGCATGTTTCTGAATTAGGGAAGAAAATTGGAAAATGGAAGATCATATCAGCAAGGGTGTGGCATAGATGCTTCATGAGCTGTATAGCCTTAGAAATTTGGTAATTAAACAAGGAGCATATTATTATAAAGCTGCTAAGGAAGCATTTAAAAAAGGTTGCTGGAAATGTATTATTTTATCTATGTACTTGTTAATCAGCATAGATCAGTGAGCCTGCCACAGTGGGCCATTTTCAGATTCAGTCTGGGGATATGAGAAATGACAAACGGGCAGATAACATTAACATAGATAAAAGAAAAAAATAACACAGGCATTATTATAGCCAACTTCTTCAATTTTGGAAAACATGGATAATCAGATAAGTTTTACAGACGACTTGCAAGAACCTCATAATACATATCTTGATATGTATGCAGTGTTTCTACATATAATATTTTACAAACAATGTTGCAAAGAACAGAAGAATGGGAAAAATTAAGTTTAAGTCTGGAGATTAGTGAAGTATAGTCAGAGAGAGATTCAAAAGTGAGAATTTAATAGTGGGAATATTTAGAAAAAAATGGGAGGGCATGGAGCAGTGAGATGAAATTAAAAGGGGAAAGGGAATCGTACATTAATGATGTCATAGGTTTTATGCACTGTCTTTCTGTTCAACTGTTACAGATAAATGCTTTGTGTAATACTTGGATTGGATTGCACTAAATAGTTAGTGAGATCTATGATTCAGTGATGGTACCTCTTAGGTAACATTTGCAGTCTGCTTCATTAAAATGTGCTTGTTTTTTTATGTCATGCTGGATTTGGGTAAGAGTGTATGGATTTTACATGTGTAAGAATGAACTTCCATATTCAGAAGCAGGAATTTAGAAGTGTAATCCAGTTTAGTTTGGGATGGTCAAAGCTTTGGGGTTTACTGTGAAAGAGATCGCAAGTCCATAGGAAAATACTAGGTAATCAGTTTGGAGACTATTACATGCCTAGCAAAATCCAAACAGTGGCAACAAGTGAGAATAAAACCCTGTGCTTTATGTCTAGAAGGAAAACAGCTTAGCTGGGGTCTATATTTAATCATCAAAGGTTAAGCTCATCAGACCTCCAATGATGGAACACTAGACATGAAATGTTCAGTTCAGTGAATGTGTGAGATGGGGAAAGTAACCAGTTGGACAACATTTCCCTGTCACAAAACTGCACTATTTCAAACCACCCAGGTGGAGGACTGCAGCCCACACCCCCCAACTGTATATTTAAACTTCAAGATTGCAATACAGTGGAGAAAAGTCCAAGAAGTTGGCCAACATCAGGAAATTTGCCCTTTTCCTCACTGTAGTGTGATCTCAGAGCTGGTATATATAGTGAGGGGAGGTGTGGGGGCAAAGCTCTCAGATTGGGGGTTGGGAGCACAGCCCCTCAGCTGAGTGGGTTTGAAATAGTGCACTATATGTGCCGGGGAAATGCTCCATCTCACACATTTGCTGACCTGAACACTTGATGAAAGAACATCTGCTCTTTGTGTTCAGTCATCGAAGGTTTGATGAATGCAACCTTCGATGATTAAACATAGACCCCGCTTAGCCATTATGCAAACCTTCATCCCTAAATAGTACATAGTGTTAGTTATTTACCCCAAAGACTTTAGGACTCGGTCTAACCTTATTTTATTCCTGTGGTGAACTTATCCAATAGGTGCCCAATTAAGATATACAAGAATCTGATCTTATCAGGGTATGTATTTCTCCTTTTAAGCATACATATTATTTCAAACATTTCACAACAGCTAAAAGGTTAAAGGTATAAGGGAAGGGTCTTGCAAAACAGGCAAAGTAGTCTAGATTAATGAGTTTAAATATCAGAATGGCCAGAATAAAAGCTGTTCTATGTGTGATAGGTAGCCATTTTGCTGTTGCAAGAGTGAAGCAGTGTGTTTTTTCTTTTTTTGCAGAAGCTTATAAATGTTGATGATGCATGAATATAAATATCAAATAACCCCCTGCATCATACACAAGGTATATTTTCTAAACATTTGCAATGGCACAGTAAAAGCCCTATACTGTAGTAAAAGCTACCTGAGTCAGTTTAGTTTTCAAATACTAAATAGTGCAGCAGAAAGGTAAATAGAGCAAATCAGCCAATCAGCTTGAGGAGACAATGTTGAGTGTACTGGAATCCATCTAAAAGTTAGTGTGTTGTTTCTATTGTAAAAGGTTAAAAAGTTTAAATAAGTATGTACATTTAAAATAAAATAAATACATCAGGGAGGCCGAGAGGGTGATACAGTGGCAAAGTAGATAGTGTTGCTGCTCACAGCAAAAAGTTCAACTCTCAGCTGGGAGCCCTTCTTTGTGGAGTCTGCATGTTCTTCCTGTGTTTGCATGGGTTTTCTCCAGGTGCTCTGATTTCCTCCCACACTTCAAAGACACAAAGTAGGTGGATTGGACTCTAAATTGTCCATAGGTGTAAGTGTGCATGCATGTGAGTGGTATAGAAGAAAACCATGGCAGGTCCAACAATCTGGTGGTGTGAACATTGGCACTATATGACAGTCACTATTGAAATGGCTAGATGACAGTCACTATTGAAATGACACCCCAACTCCATCTGGAGAATGGGAAAAAGGGGCTGTGGATAGATGAATGGATGGATTGAAGAGATGGAGTACCAAATCCAAAGCAAACGACTGATGTAAGGGGGAAAAAAATTAAGAAAAAGTGAACAGACAGCAAATAGTAACATAGCAAGTAGTAATGCAGTAGAAAGTATACAGAATAACATTACATAAATCTAATTGTGTAAAAGCTAAACCAAGTCATTGATATCAATACTTTAGTAAGCAGCCTGAAGACTGCACTACTGAAGGTGGATTAATATTGTATGATACTATATAAAACTAAAATAATATTTTCTGGTCTAATGTATACTAAACAGACTAAACAGGTATACAGTGGTAAGCATGATGTTATTATCAGATGTGCATCCATCCTGTCAAGTTGCCTGCATTAAATACTGACATCATATACAACATACAAATGCTTTGTTTTTTTTTTTTTTTTTTATATATATATATATATATATATATATATATATACACACACACACACACACACACACACACACATAAATGGGTATTACGTTATTACATGCTAACCTGTGTGCTACTTGGTCTTATATTCTGTTCCTTTTTTTTTTTTTTTTTTTTTTTTTTTGATGTATGTCCATTTGACTGTGAACATAGGTTAAAAATGTGTAGTTTGGATAGATCAGCAATTGCAAAGAAAAAAGTAAACATGATATGCTATCCAGCACCCTTAAAAACAATGACATACACTGTGCTATAAGCAACACCTGCAAAATTACCACACAATGAGGTACCCACTGGTAGGAAAAACACCTACTGCAAAAAGAAAGAAATACTACAGTATCCAAGACTTGAATACAGCTCTTTCCCTCCCTGCCTGTCTTACATTTTCCAGAACTATGCACACATTTTAATTGCATACTTTTGATTCACATAAAATAGCACTATTCTGGAATATATAGCTCCTTGCAATTCTGAGCACCTTTAAGTATACATAAATGTTTAGTGTATTACATAATCAAAATGGTTTTAAGCTTCAACACACTGCTTTGAAACATTCAGAATTAAAAATTTCATGTGAATCCTTTGAAACACACTGCTGAAGTAAAAAACTGCACAGGCCGACTGCTAAACAAGTCTACTTTACTATGCATAATATTATACTTAACAGCTGTCTCGTATTGCAGAACTGTGCAACACCACCCAGGTCTGAAAATAGTAGATTAGAATTTAATGTTGTACTTAGCAATTGGATCTGTGGGCATTCCCATAATGTGAGACCTCAGGTTACTGAGGTCCTGAGACTGATACTACTGCAGGTCATTCTGTGTGTGGTGGCACTGCTCCTTGCACTGCATAATGCCCATTACAGCACAGAAGTATGAGCAGATGTTCTCCTATAAACTACAGCATTCCAAAATCCTCAATGCTTCTCCAGTTCCCTCACTAAGAGCTATACGTAATGTGGTTGATCAGGGGAGTGAGACTGAAAGGATGTGTCCCGTGAAGTCTAACGGTCCTGCAAGTTCTTCTATTTGGTTCTTTAACCCAGAAAATGATATAGAATCTGAAGTCTGCCACTAACATCAAATGGGGACTAGTACTAGTGAAACAGCCTGCAAACCAGGGATGGCTTCTTGTACTGGGCTGATGAGTTGCAGCCTCTCCAAATGAAAGCTTGGTTTGAATTGCTTTAGAAAGGTTTTTAATTATTTAATTCTTTCTTTAAAAGCACTTGAATACCAATTATCAGAACTCAGAACTCAGTGCATGAAGAGTTGCAAAGATTTGTGATTCCTGTTAAAAATTAACTTACTTGGCTGGTCTTTTCTATAAAAGGAGTGCAATGTCATTATTCCGTATTACAGGTCATCCGGTCATCTCCTGGGGAAATGAAACGGCACTTCAGTGGGTGCTGCTTGAGCAGCTACACAAAGTAGTTCACAGCCATTTCCTGTAGCTTAGCCTTATGTGACTGGTGCCAGAGGGAATCAGAATGAAAGTAAAAGAAACTTTCTTGAGAAAAGTGCACTGGGAAAACACTGTGTGCATTTTGTATTTTATTTATTTTTATTAAATAAAACTACAGTCCTCTGTGTGATCCGCTAATCTTTTGTTGAGAGTCTTCCTCTAGTAGAACTACTTTTAGTCAGCCTGCCTGGCTGTAGGACATCAGGTATATGTGTTTTTATACAGTTAATATTGTGCGCGTGTGTGTGTGTGTGTGTGTGTGTGTGTGTGTGTGTGTGTGCGGGCGCGCACATGTGTGCCTGTATTCTCATTCACATGTGGGGATCATGGTGGGCTGCTCAGCATGTGCCTGATCACAGTGAGCTGAAATAAATTAATATCATTGGGACATCCGGTCAATACCTCACCGGACTGCCAACAATAATGTGACATCCCCCACTAAAAACCCAGGTCAGTAATTAAGGACCTTCAATCCTCAGCACTGACAACAGTGTGGGAGCATCGTGGAAAACAGCAGAGCACAGAGTACACAAGAGTAAAATTCCACAATTTCCCTTAAGAGCACAACAGAAACATGCTCTGATTCCTGTGATTGGACTATATACCTCTGTCCACCTCAAATGTAATCCTTTATTATATAAGTCAGAGCAATGTGTTCTAGTTTAAGACCTCTGACTCACTCATACTCAAAATAAATTCAAATTTCACACACTCAAACACCTATGGGAAGCCTGACACAGATTTCCAGCTGTGTCCCCTCCCCAATACAAATGGTAAATGCCAGCAGGGTCAGACAGGTCTACACTCCCTTCAAAGGGTGTTCAGTTATTTAAAATGAAATATCAAAATAAATGATGGCTATGACCAGAAGCAGCCAGGCATTTGAGGTGACGTGGGGAGTATCAAACAATATAAGCACTCTCTAATCTCTAAAGAACACACTGATTGTTCAACCACAATGTAAAGTATTGAAAAACATTTAATGATAAGTAAAATGATTACAAGAATGTAAATCAATAACTTTCAATAAACACCAGAATTCAATCATCAGAAATCTAAAATTAAACTGAAGGATAGAAGTCCATCATCTTGGAAAAACTCTATCTAAATAACTAAACTTTCCTAATCTAATAAGAGAATACTGTCCCTAATCTAATCTAAAACATTACAACAAAGCAAAGGCAGGCTTACAGTTTTTGGTGAGTTTGTTTTCTTGGTATCCACTGCACAGCACTGTAACTAACTTTAACACTTTACTAACTGCTCAGAACTGACTTCAGCAATCTCTTTTATATTCCAGGTTAGCAGTCTCAACTGTCTTATGTTAAAAAATAACAGTCGGCTGTTTTAAAAAAGTTCTTTTTCATGTCAATCTGCTGTTCAAATAATCACCTAGTAATCAGGAACATTCTAATGACATTAACTACTGTTCAGATGATTCTCCACAGACAGTTTGTACTTTAGAATCTCCCTCACAAACATGAGCAATTAGAAATGTATCTAAACACTGACAGAGTCTTTACACATGTTGTACAAGTAGAGATATTCAGCGTTTTAAAACTTATTTACATTTTCACAATTAGACATGCAGGCATAGAATACAAATTAATCTGAGAATATTTACACATCTCCTGCCAAACATGCTAACACAGATGACAGTGTTTTTATTTTCTTCACAGTAGCTATTATTTATTTAGTTAGATAGTTAATCATAAGTTCATGAGCTATTTGACTCTAACAACTGGCTTATAGTATAGTGTTATTCTAAGGGGGTATTATATTTGTGACAATGAGAGGATATGGTTGGCAGACCACATTGTTTTGCCAGGGATATTTTTCATCTGTCCACTCTGGAATTTCATACATTGTCTAAAACCTTTTCCACCCCCATTCTGCTTTTTTTAGGCATTGCCAACGTAATAAACCTTTTGACATAGCTAAACCAGCACCAGGAATATTTGAAGGTGTTACTGTTTAATGTCAACAAAATAACTAAACAAGAAACTCCACTCCCTGCATGTTCTCCTTACCATTGAGAATGTAGATGTCTGCGCAGTTACTGAGGCATGATATAAAACCATGGAAAGTACAATCATTCAACTTAACATCATACTCATGGGTGACTTTAATTACGCAGTACAAATTGGGAATTCTGCATGACCCCTAACATGCAAGCTCAATGATTCCTGGACTTTGTAAATTTAAACACCTTGGACCAGTTACTCTGTATGTTTACTATTGATGCAAACTTCTTTGACCTGGTCCTCACAAGCATGGCGAAACATTTTACCCTTCATATTGCAATGTTTTCCCTGGTCAGGTCAGACCATAAAGAAGTCTCCTTTGAAGTAAAGATAAAAACAGGGACACTGACTAACCCTGGAACATTTACGAATTAGTCTAGTGCAAACTCCCTCCTTCTAAATGACACTCTGGCAAAATTTCAAAACCTCTCAGTACCTGAGAACACTGCTTTATATTCGGAATCCTTCACAGAAACCCGGTATAATCATATTAGCAGCTACACAGACACAGCTGTACCTATCAAAATTAAGCATAAATTAAGCACAACATCTCAAAAAACAAACCACACTGGTAGAATCCCAATATCAATAGGCTGAATAACAAAAGGAAGAAATTCATGGCAAAAATTATGAGGTGTGCTGTCTAATAAAGTAAAAAAAAACCCTCATTAACCTAAACAAGCAACTCAGTGGGATAAAGTCTACTACACCCACATTTGTGGTAAAACTAGCCTTCCAGGCCAAGGACAATCACAAAGTTTTTTTCAATTATCAGCATACGAAATTAATTGTAAATGGTGCTACCTATACAGAGCTGAAAGATATAGAAAAGCTCCTGGCCAGCACTTTTAGCTCCAATTTTACCAATCTGTCCCTGGCATAGGCCCCCTCAGGAAAGACCCACATCCATAATTCCTCAAAGTATCACTAGAAAGCAGGTGCTCAAGGTGCTATCCAAGGCCAA
The DNA here is from genome assembly GCF_019279795.1 of Protopterus annectens. NCBI lineage: Eukaryota > Metazoa > Chordata > Ceratodontiformes > Protopteridae > Protopterus > Protopterus annectens. The sequence goes on from NC_056735.1 coordinate 555,963,435, forward strand.
GAACACTGCATTGATGGGGTCTCAATAATATCCTGGTATGTCTCCTTAATAGAATGAAACATGAACTGTAGGGGCCCCTTGAAACACTATTTAACCACAGCATCCAAACACGCTTCATGCCAGAGGAATGGATGACATCAACTATTATCCTGCTGCACAAGGGTGGGCAATCTATGGGCCTGGGGAATTATTGACCCATATACCTGACTAGCCATATAAACAAAGCTATGAATAGAAAAATCATGGGTATCCAAAATGACAACATAGGTAACCTATAACATTGGACCCAAATCACTTAAGGTTTGTCAATGTAAGGTCTTGCCTACTCAACCTGGTAGAATTCTTAGAAGTGTGCACCAAAGCAATGGAGATGGGCAAAATGGTACATACTGCCTACCTTGACCTGGTGTAAAATCCTTTATCACCCACTGGATAGCCATCTGGCTTACAGGCAGGAGCCAAGATGTTAGATGAGGGGACCATACCTCTCAACTTCTTAGTACAATATGTCTGAATAAAGCATAAAATAATGGGGAGACATAGGCCCCAAAATAAGGACAGATGTTAAATATTGCTGTTACAGACTTAGAACATTGCTAGAATAACAGGATTTGCATTAGCATGCACTTTTGTAAGAATATGAAGTCTGAAACTCAAATGTATATCATTATTTAGTGACTTAAATCCTCTATGATTTACCAGAAAACCACACATTTTATGAAGAACAGACAAAAATAAAAGGCAAAAATCTGGAAATTCTGTGAGAATCAGGACAGTTGAAAGGTATGTAAGGGAGTCTTCCTCCACAAAAAGGCTAGTTACTAGTGGAGTGCCTCAGGGTTCAGTGCTGAGGGCACTCCTTTCTTCCGTTTACTTCTCTGAGGTCAGGGCTGATGTCACAGGCTGACCAAGTTTGCAGATGATTGCAAATTGGGTTCAATCAATGAATCCACCAAGACACAAATATGCACCAAAAAGGCCTGACACAGACTTATAACTGGAGCGAGAGCTGTGGTCTAAAACTAATGCTAAAAAGTCTATTATATTATCTTTTAAAAAAGACAACCACTCCAGCAAACTACTATGTTGATAATACAGCCCCTGTGAGTAAACTCTGTAGTAAGGGATTTGGAATTTCATGCAGACAGTGATTTAGCATTTCACCATTATGTGTCAACTACATTGAGGAAATCATTCTGTGTTCCACAACTTATACGCAGGGAATGGCATCCATATCCAAACATGTCATCATTCTATTGTATTAGTCTCTAATAAGACCAATCAAGTACAATATGACCTTCAGTATGTAGCTGGCCAGGCATATGGTACAGCTTGAGAATCCTCAGAGATTTCTCACAAAAAATACATGATGTGGAAAACAAATCCTATGTGGAACCAAAAACCAAACGTGGCAATGGGTAACAAGAAGGACCTCAAGTATGTACCTGGCCAGACATATGCAACAACTGGAGCATATAACAAATTCTTAATAAAAAATGCATGGTGTGGAAAAGAAGTGCTATGTGGAACCAAAAACCAAACATGGCACATGGAAACAAGATGGATCTTCTGTCATAAATTACAAGCAATTAACCACACTAAACACCACTAAATAGAATCCATAAGGTGCTGAGTGAACAAAAAAAAATCAATAAATAAAAGCTTAATTCAAAAGTTTTAAGAAACAACTGAAACTGGTTAAACACTTTTGTCCTTCTCATACATAAACATCAAATGAACCCTACATGGACTGCCTCAAAGCCTTATCCTTATATACAGTGTCCTACAGGCAGCTGTGAGGCAACCTATATCTGTCATACAAAGCATCATCTGATCCAGCAGTAATGGACCTATTGCACATCCATAAATAGCATCAGGAGCACCCGACCTAGTAATCTAAATCTGGACTGTAACAAAGAAGAGAACATTATGAAGGGACAGATATGTAATTCAGGAGGCTCCCCCTTCTCCAGGACAGGCTTCTTTTCTATGAAAATAGAGTTCATTCCTGCACTTATTCAAGTGAAATTTGGATCAGTGGATGGGGAGTCATAAATTTACTCTTGGTCTGGCACCTATATCTCTATTAGAGAGAGGAATTTTGTAAATACTCAGCCACCCATTTTATATTTATATGTATATATATATATATATATATATATATATATATATATATATATATATATTCCCATAATGCCTTGGGAATCAATACCTATAAAATTATATTGGCAGGAATGGCTCAGCTTAAAAGGCTCCTTGAGCTGATAGCCTAGTATTCTGTTATGATACTATGATTTGATCACAGTCTGACAAATGAGGTGTAGACATTCAGTATAGTGACTGTATTTATTAGGCATGCATTTATGTGTGTGTGTGTGTGTGTGTGTTTGTGTGTGTGTGTGTGTGTGTGTGTGTGTGTGTGTGTGTGTGTGTGTGTGTGTGTGTGTGTGTGTGTGTGTGTGCGTGTGTTTGTGTGTGCATACACAGTGAAGGGCTTTTAGTTAGTTGCACTATATGTAACTTAGACCAATGATCTGAAATACCTTAGCAGCCATTATATCATTATTTAGTTATTTAGTTATTCATTCATTTTATCACAGTCTGAAATATGAGGTGTACACAGTAAGTAAAGTGACTGTAATTGGTGATCAAGTGTGCATTTGTCATGTGTGTGTGTGTGTGTGTGTGTGTGTGTGTGTGTGTATGTGCGTACACGTGTGTGTTTGCGTGTGTGTGTGTTAGTGTGCATGTGAGTGTGTGCTAGGTGTTGCTTTATATTCTACTGCATGTGTCTGACAATGAGTTCAAATACATTACCATGGGCCTTGTTTACTCCTTCATTCATTTAATCACAGTCAGACATGTGATGTAAACTCTGTTAATGATCTGGTGATAATTGTGCGTACAAAGATAGGCTGTGGATAAAGGTGACAGACAGCTACTGAGACTTGATTATACACAGATGGACAATACAGTTACGACTACTGAATCCTACACAATTGCACTTTATAAGCACTTACATGAGTGCATGGATCGTGCTATCCAAAACAGAACCAAGACACTATCCCCCAAAAAACGGAAGCCAATCTGGTGGTCCCCTGCCATAAACAAACTGTAAAACAGAAGGAAGAAACTCTTGTAAAAGAGAGTAAAATCCCATGAGTGAAGGAGCTCCCTGGTCAGCCTCAGTAAGAAGCTGCGATCCCTAATAAAATCCTCCAAAGCTAGTTACGAAAAAAAAATCACCACTGATTCTAAAGACAACCACAAAGCATTCTATAGCTATGTCAAGAATTTCAATGGCAACACTCAGATCTGCTCTGAGTTACAGCACAATGGCACTGAATATACAGACCCAACCGATATTGCCAACATCCTGGCAGATAGGTTCACTGCTAACTTTACCCCTCTCTCACCCCCTGAAGAGCCCATCTCTATACCAGAAGAATGCAAAGTTCCTGTAATCATGGCTGCACAGGTAAAAACCACACTCTCCAAAGCCAAGAACACAGCATCCATGGGACCAGACAACATCCCAGGCTGCATTCTACATGAACTACAGAACGAACTGGCACCCCACCTAAGTACCATGCTCAATCATAGCCTCACCTCAGGCTTTGTGCCTGCTGAATGGCGCACAGCAACAGTTATCCCACTCCACAAGGGGGGAGCCACCACGGACCCCGGGAACTACTGCCCCATTAGCCTGACGAGCCTGGTCTGCAAGGCCATGGAACGTATCATCATGGAACTTATAAACAAAGACATTGGTAATCTCCAAACTCTAGATCCCACCCAGTTCGGGTTTGTACAAGGCAGATCATGCCTCCTAAATCTAATAGACTTCTTTGAAGCAGTCACCAAAGCATTAGACAAGGGTAAGGTGCTTCACACAGCCTATCTAGATCTTTCCAAGGCTTTCGACATCATCCTCCACTCTGGAATTATAGATAAACTCACTAAACTAGGTATAAATCCCTATGTCACAAGATGGGTTGCCAACTGGCTCACTGACAGAACCCACACTGTGAAAGTAGCAGACTCCAAATCCGACTTCAGACCAGTGACAAGTGGAGTACCACAGGGTTCAGTCCTGGGTCACAAACAACTATGAAAAGTAATCAGGCCGAAGCCATAAAAACAACGCCAGTTCCTTTTGAAAATTTAATACAGCTTAGCGCCTCGGCATAATAGCCTTCAATGAACATAAATTACAGAACACACCCACTCATATAAATATCCCAATCAATTAAACAATCATGTTAAATTAATCAATTATATATATAAGAAGTTTTAAAGGTACCATATACTATATAATACAATATATATAAAAAAACTACATACATTTAGAGAATTACAATAAACTTTTCCAATTCATTTCTAAATTTAGACCATTAGGTGACATAGTATTATATTTTAATATATAGATAGCTTCCTTATACAATAAAATATTTTTTATTAATCTATCGTCACCTTTTTTAACTAATACTTTTTCAAGAACACAACATTCAAAAGCATCTACGCTACCACTATGTACTTCTATAAAATGAGAAGCAATTGGACTTTCTAACATACCTCTTTTTATATCCCTAATATGTTCTTGCATTCTCGTTTTGAATTTTCTTTTTGTTTCTCCTATATAAAAAAGCTTACACGGACATTTAATACAGTAAATAATACCTACAGAATTACATGAAAAAACATTATTTGGTTTATAAATGATGTCATTAATTTTATCAAAATATGGCCTTACATATTTACATATACTACATCTATTACAAGCAAAAGTACCATATGTTTGTATATTATGATAAACTTGACTATTAGGAAAAATATAATAAGCCTTAATTAATTTATCTGATAGATTTTGTCCTCTCTTAAAGGCTATTTTTGGAATATTAGGAAAAAGTTTACAAAGATTTCTATCAGATACCAAAAATTTCCAAAAATATTTAATAATTTTCCAAATTTTATTACTAAAAATATTGTATGTAGTAACAAAATAGATATCTTTAATTTCTTGATCAGAATTTCTTAAGCTATCATTTTTTATATTAATACTGTCAATGTTATTAACATATGGTAAAAAATTATCATCTTCTTTATTCTTATTGTTTCCTAAATGATAAACTTTATTGTTATTATTATTATATAATAGTTTATCAATGGACATATTCAATAACTCCATACTATAACCTATTTTTAAGAACATACTAATACAGTCATAAATATTTTTTTCTAAGTCTATTTCATTATTGCATAATCTTGATAATCTAATAATTTCTCCATATGGTAGAGACAACAATGTATGTGGAGGATGACAACTAGTTCCATTAAGGAATTGATTTCCATCAGAAAATTTACGATACACTGTTCTCAGAATCTTTTTACCTACTTCTCCTTGTAGTAAAATATCCAAATAATGGATTTTATTCCCAAATTGTAAACCATCAAAATGTAAATTGAATCTATTATTATTTAAATTTGAAAAAAATTCATGAACATATTCAAAACCATCACTACAGAGAAAAATAAGATCATCTATGTAGCGGTAGTAAAAAAGTACATGATTTTTAAAGAATTCATTAGTATACACATATTCCAATTCATATTTAGCCATAAATAAGTTCGCATACATGGGGGCAAAGGATGCCCCCATAGCTGTTCCTTTAATTTGATGGTAAACAGTTTCATTAAAACTAAAAAAATTATTTGATAAACAAAAAGAGGTTAAATCTATAATGAAATGAGTAGCAGGACTATCTCCTAAAAAATAATGTAAAGCCTGTAAACCATCTGAATGTTTAATATTTGTGTATAGACTGGATAGACTTATCCAAAACATATTATCTGTCCAAATAACTTCACTAATCTTATTAATAAAATCAAAAGAGTCTCGTATATAAGACTCTAATTTTTGAACATGTGGTAGCAGATGATTATGTATAACAATGCCTATATTCCGACAAAAATAATTACTAGCTGAAACTATAGGGTGGCCAGGCGGATCTATCATATTTTTGTGTAATTTTGGAAGGCAGTAAAAAGTGGCCAAAGTTATCTACACAAAATTTTCTATCCATATCTTGTTTAGAAAAATATCCTAACCTAACACCTTTATTCAATAAATGTGTATATTCTTTCATTGCATTAAGATAACTATCAAGGTTACTAACTTCATAGGTTAAAGAATCATTAAGATGTGACATACACATATCAAGATATTGCCTATGATTAAGTAGTACTACTTTATTACTTTTATCAGATTTTTTAATAACTATATCATGTCTATCAACAAGATTTTTCAGAGCATTCCATTCATTTTTTGTCATATTGTATTTCTGATATTTTTTATTTATTGAATTCATGACTTCTTGAATGGAAAAATGTACCATTTCAGAAAATTGAATAATTGTAGAATTATTATAAGAAGGAATAAACTTACTATGGAAATCAATACCATCTATATTAAGTAAAGAATATCCTTGTGAATATGTACATAATGATAAATCATCTGACAGACAAGAATAATAACTATCTATACTGGTATCACTGTCATCATCTCCATTATAAAATTCAACTCTATCTGTTGGAAATACTTTATCATGAGAAAAATGACATTTCAAATGAAGTTTTCTAATGAATTTAAAAATATCTTGTTTAAGTAAATAATGTCGAGGTATGACAGTAGGGACAAATTTAGCCCTAAATTAAGTACAGACATTTCATCATTGGATAAATCACAACCAGAAATATTAACTACATTAAAGATGGTAGAATCAGTGTTACTAAAGTCAGTTCCATCTACTTCTCTTGTATACTTGTTTAAATTGTCCTTCACCCGATGAAGAACCTGTTTCAAAACTTTTCTTTTTATTTCCTCTCTTGGAATTATTGCTTTCATTCCGAAAGCGTTGCTGATGAGCTGCTGGATCTATAGCAGCTGGAAGAGGAGGAAAATCATTGTAGTCGACTTCTGAATCTGTAGTTTGCCCATAACCTTCAGAAGATGCAAATGAAACTGAAAGTTGTTTTTTATTAGATTTTTTCTGTTTAGTTAAAGGGCCAAAAGATTTGCGTTTCCAAAGAAATGCACGACCATTATCATAGTCTTTAATGTCCCTTTTAATTTTTGTTGATTTATATTGTATTTGTTCATTTTCATATTTATTCAGATTTTCTTTTAAACCAACAAAAATGTCATTAACCTTGACTGAACCTATATCTGCTAGTAACCTAGAATGAAAAGAATGCAGTTGTTTTTGTAATTTCTGTAACAGTAACTGTTCTCTGTCCACAAGTATCTTTACCCATTCCATTGCGCAGTTGTGAGCCACAGTAAGCCAGCGGTCTTTAAATATTAGATCATCTTTATCAGCATTGTCAAATGGTGTTGCGGGGCTTTTAAAAGCCCTCAAACCCCGAGGGGAAATGTCAAGTTCTACATATCTGTTGAGACCCAATAAATTAAAATGACAACGTGTCTCACGAAATAATAACTTTTCGAATTCCTTTATTGTATCTTGTATCTCCTGTGAAAACATTGCAGCATTAGTACGTCCTCCCAGCGAACCGAAAGGATTAATACATTTCTGTTGTCTTTCATAGATTAAATTTGATATATAATCTGAGGTTACATTACCGTTAGCTCTTAAAGTCTCTCCAAAATTTAATTGTTGACCATTAATAGAAGCTGACATGGATTTATTACCTTGTAAAACTTCAGAGATAACCGGAAAGCCTGGAACTTCCATGAGACTCCAAATCCGACTTCAGACCAGTGACAAGTGGAGTACCACAGGGTTCAGTCCTGGGTCCTCTCCTGTTTGGTATCTACTTCTCTGAAGTACAGGCTAACACAGAAGGTCTTTAGCTAATGAAGTTCGCAGATGACTGCATACTAGGAGCAATAATCAAAACTCCTAACGATGGGGACATCCTATAAAAGGGCCTCACTGTGACAGATGCCTGGTGTCAAAGCCATGGCCTCAAGCTCAATGCCAAAAAGTGCATTATCATCCCCTTTGGTAAAAACTCTGTAGCCATGAACTACCACATAGGCGGTAGTATACTTAACACTGAAAGCATGATAAGAGACCTTGGGACACAGGTGGACAGTAGTCTATCCTTTGATAATCACATCGCCACAGTAGTCAGGAAATCCTTCTACGTGGCACACCTCATCACAAAAGGTTTCTCATCCAGAAAAAAAGAGGTCATTGTTCCCCTCTACTCATCACTCATTAGACCCATTATAGAGTACAATGCCCCATTTGGTATGTACCTCACAAGACATCTACAACAACTGGAAAGGCCGCAGAAATACCTCACAAAGAGGATTACTGGCCTCAAACAGATGCCCTACGCAGACTGTCTCAAAAAACTCCAGCTTTACTCCATCGCATATCGCCTACTCAGAGGTAATCTCTGCCTAACATACAAAGCTATGTCAAACCCAGAGCTGTTGGACATGCTCCACTTAAAGAAATCCCAATCCCTCCGAGCTACATGCTCTAGGGACCTAAACCTTGTCACCACAATAAAAAGAACATGTCGGAGGGATAGAGTCCTGCCCCAGAGACTTCCCATACTCTGGAATAAACTACCTATCTATATCTAACAAAGCTCCTCATTAGCACTCTTCAAGAAAAATCTTGATGATTGGATGGGAAATATGATATTCACCCCAGGGATCACCTCTGTGGCTCTGCTCGACAGTGGCACAGGAAAATAATTTTCTTGGGTTGCAAAAGCTAGGGTACCTTTTTGGCTGGGCTTGTATAGGCCCCAGGGCTGATAGCCTAGTACCTACCTATGAACCTATGAACCATGCAGTCCTGATCTGGCTTGACATGACTGGTGGATATTCAAGTGCAATTAGTTGAAATATGTGGCCATTATTTTATTTTATTTTTGATCATTGTTAGACGTCTGAGGTGTATATCATCACTCAAGTGGCTATAACTGTTAGCATATGTATGAGGTGAGCTCTCAAAATAGAAATGGAATATATTCTGAAGACTAGCTTGTCCAGTAGTGCATGGCTGGTTATTTATGGAAAATTGTTCCAATGATCATAGTTTACACTAACACTTTAATATAGTCACACCACAATCCAGCAGACTTCTCCTATTTAGTTTCTTCCTACAGCCCCCCACCCCCACCCTAATTTTGAAGTCAACATTTGCTTCTGCTGGAAGCTACAAAATGACACACATAATTTATGTGACTTTACATCCTCTTTTAGCAATGCTGTAAGATGTAAGCACAGGTAACTTACGAACATCTTCAGCTCATGAATGTATACAGATGTAGTATGATGTAATGCTGTGTAAATTCTTTGCAAATACTGTGTATACCTCTGTTATACCTATCAGCACTGTAAAAATGATAGCGGCATACTAGTATGGACTAAGGTTATCCTGCATTCTAACAAGTGTAGTGACATTGTACTGCTTTCTACTATCTTTCTTTGACTAGAGTTCATCAAAACCACATGTACTTTAATTTTGTGTGTGTGTGTGTGTGTGTGTGTGTGTGTGTGTGTGTGTGTGTGTGTGTGTGTGTGTGTGTAAGGTGTGCAGGAGTGTTTTTTTCACATTTTCCACACTACTGTGCAACCTTGGAGTTTATATAAGTTAGGGGACTGTTGGGAGTCAAGGTACCCCTATTAGGCAGACGGATCACTTCTATACTTTTTTTAACCATAGATTTGTGTAAAGTATATCATTTTAAGAAAAATGATCAAAGCTTAATTCATTCTGCAGTGATTTCATCTAACATACTTAAACTAAGGAGTGTTGTATTTTCGGGATAATTTATGCCAACCTACATGAAGCAATTTGGGGATAATTCAAAGACAATGATGAGTTTACAGACCTCATCTGAGTACACATGGCTAGGCTTATAAAGACCTTCATGTCAATACCCAGTAACCACCTATAAATCTGTGAACCTAATCTATAAGTATTGTTTGGTATGTGTAAAAGAAGTACAGGCAATATACAATAGTAAAAACATTTTTTCTATTAGTATTCTGGTACAAAGAAGTTTTTTTCTCTGCTGTATACAACAAGATAGAAAACAGATGTGTTTGAAAGTGATGCCATGGATGGAGTCAGAAATGTACTCTGAGCTATATTCCTTGTTATATCAAGTTGATTGTTTGAATACTGTTTTTGCGCTATCACTGAATATCTCTGAAAACCAATTTCAGTGATCTTTGAAGTTGCCTTTTAACTCACTGTTGTGCCTATTTTAACCTCATCCTTGACTGTGATCTTCCTACAGGTCCCTTTAAGAGAGGTAGAATAAAGGTAGAATGATACCACTAGTAAGCATTAAGCAATTTCTTTCCCTTGTTATACAAGTGGGAGTGGAAGTCAGAGGCACAGGTGGCAGGTATAAAAATGGAATCCATCATAATTTATTTAGCTCATTAAGTAAACGGAGAAGGTTGGATTTTGAGAAATCCCTAAATACAGAATTATTTGCAGGGGAATATCTGTCAGTTTTAAAAGAAAATTCACTGGTTGTAGTCTGATTTAACAATGGAGGACAATACATATAGAGGTGTGCATAATATGACCATATTTGGGAGAGCAAACAAGAATACTAGAGCCCCAAGTATGATGATTATTTTTTTTGTGAAAGAGAGTTAGCATTTGTAATGTTAAGGAAGCACTGGACATGCCTACCATTAGCAATGTAGGTCAACCAGTTTATTGATGGATAGCTGAAATTCTGTAGTAAAAAGGTATGCAGTTTAAAGGGGTTAATTTCAGCAAATGTGTTATACTTAGAAGGGGGCATAAGGGTGTTCTGCACCTAGCCAAAAAGTGGTAATTAGTCTTGTTTATAATGATTTAGTCATCTAGAAATTCATGTGTGGTATCCTTGAGGAATCTTTCATGGGGTGATGATATCTCTGACAAATTACAAGTTACAAATTACAATTGCCAGTAGGTCTGAAGCTGTGATAGGTATTGTATGCAGAAATAGAAGCATTGCTTTCACATTATTGAACCAGGTCTCTGTAACTACACTTATGTGAATGTGTTCAAGTTGTAGCAAATCTTCAAGTTCAGGTATTTTTTTTATTAAGACTCCTGGCACTGAGAACAGCCACATTTATGTGTTACAGATTACAATGCACTAGGATGGGATCGGATGTCCAGCAGATAGAGTCTGTCTAAAGAAAGGCACTATGGAGACAGCAAAGCCATTAGCTGGAATGCAAAAACCTTGGTAAGAGAGGAACAGCCATCCCTTCCCAAGTTGATGCATACAGGACTCCTCTAGATTGACACCATCTATATAACCAATTATTAAAGTTGAATACCTTGTCTTTGAGTCAGACTAAATTGAAGTTTCATGATTTCACATTGTCTTAAAAGATTCTACCTATAATAAATATGCTAGGTTGGCTTTTGTCATTTTTTAGGGCTGATGAGTATTTCTAGTGCAGTTAATGTATCAGACGCAACAAGTTTCCTTAATTTTTGAAAGATTCTTATTTTACTTTTCCTCAAAGTGTCTTATGTACCTAGATTGAGAAACCTATGTGCAAGTGATAATGGACTGCTGCTAAAGCTGACCAGAAATCATTTCATGTCAAGTACATGTCTAATATGAATTTTGGACTTTGCCTTAAAAAAACTTTGGTCCTAAAACAAACTTTTGAGCTGTATTCCCAAGATTTCTGGTGATGACATGGCCCACCCTAGGAAAGGTGGCTTCTTATGCACCTAGAACCTGACTAGTCTAAAACATGTATTTATTCTGCATTGAAAAAACTCAGGCTTGCGTTTCATAGGTTGATAGATTCATAGGTAAGTACTAGGCTAGCTGCCCTTGTGGGACATTTTAAGCCTAGACAGATATCATTTTTGTGCTTGAATAAACTTATTCCATCTGGTTAGAGACTGGTGTTTCCCATCACATGGTGGATAATTCCATATTACTCCTAATGACAATTACTGTGATCATACCATAGATCATTTGAGGGGATACATGCATGGGATAAAGCATTTAGGAGCTCCCTCTGCCCATCACTTGTACAGGGGGCAGTTCTAGAATTACATTTGCTGTTTTCCATTCATAGATCCAAGATGGTCTTGAATATGTTCAGGGATGATCTTTATTTTATGTGGACGGGGGGACTGTTCCAGAGCAGAGGTGTTCTCAATGAGATATACTTGTCCCTCCAAACCATTCTGTTAATATTGCAGAAGAGGTTTTTCTGTAGTACTGATTGAAAATCTGCATCATAATTGATCAAATAACTTATGAAACAGAGTAATGAAGCTTGTTTGGCAAACAATTAAAACTAATGCACATTTCCAAAACCTTCAAGTTCCTGAGAAACCAAATAAAATGCAAAATCAAGCAAGATAAATTATTGTGATACCTAAGCGTCCAATATGCAAACCAAAAGAATACTAGGCTATTCTGGTCCTCTATGAACCATCTACTACACCCTGGCCATGCTACCTAATCTAGTCATTCTGACATTTCACAAACTGAAAGTTTAGTAAATCAGTTCAATTCCTATTTCATTCAAATAGTCCCATCCTTCTCAGAAACAACCATAATATTATCACAGCTCCAATATCCACTGTTCCTACAACCTCCACTGAACCTTTCTCCATTTACCCTTTGCCCACTGCTATAAACAGAAAACTACTACTACAACTAAAACCAACATCCATATCTCCAGATAGTTTACAAGCAGAATACATCAATATAGCTACAGATGCTTTTGCAAACCCTGACTCTGTCTTAATTAACCATGCTATTAAATAACACAATGTTACAGCTCTTCAGAAGAAATCTTACATCACCCCTTTGCATAAATTTGGTACCTCTTCTGACCTCTCTGAGTACAGACCCGTTGCCCTACCATATTCTTTCCAACATAATAGAGAATGTATAGAATCCCAAATTCTCAAACATGTCAGCAATAACCGCTTTCTGTCACTCATACAGTATACATTATGCCCATACTACAGTACTACTACAGACTATCTTAACTTCTTAACAACTATAAACCTAAACTAAAACATGGACAGTCAAACATCATCTGTTTTCTTCAATCTGTCAAAAGCATTTGTCACAGTCCCCCTTGTAAAACTGATACAAAAACTTTCTTTACTAGGTCTTAACTCTCTCTTTTTCCTGATTTACAAACTACCTTTGTAATAGATCTCAGGCCATAAAATGGCAGATCACGTATTCATCCTTCATCCCCATCTAAGTTGGAGGCCCCAAAGGATCAATACTTGGACCTCTACTCTTTAAAATGTTCATCAGTGAACTCCACATAGCTAGTAAACATGCCTCCATAGTGTATTCCACACTAATCTGTATAGCCAACAACCTTAGAGACTTAAAAAAAATGAACCTAAGGATCCAGTGCATAAATCAAAGAGTGTCAATCCAACTCCCAACTGTTGCTGAAGCTCAAGAAAACTAATCCTATTTACCTTTGAACAACTCTCTTACCAAAACAAACAAAAAAATAGCTTCACAATAACCTCATCTAATAGCACTAAAATAGAACAAGCAACCTAAAATTTGACATTCACATAAAAGACATGATAAAACATAATTCATCAGAAATTACATACCCTCTGTAGAATTACTCCATACTTAACCAAATCCTCAAGAAAACAGCCTTATACTTTCTTACTCCCAACACTCCTTTGCATAGCTCTCAACCCTCCATCACCAAAATGAGGAACACTCGCCTTCATAATGTGGAACAAATGGGCAAAATGTGGAACACATACTAATGGCTTACTAACAACTTCAACTAGGAAGGTCGTAGGATGGTTAAAATATGCTGTTTTCACTTATAAAGAAGATCATTTAATGAATTAATATGATTAATGTCAATTTACCATGGATTTCACCTAAAACATTCCTAACACTGAATGTGTAACAGACCCATTCAATGTGGAACTTTGAGGAATTATGAGGAGCATGACCCTTTTAAGACCCCAAATGAGGTACGTCCCTCATAACGAGGTACACTTGAGAGGTATGCTCCTTTGTGCTGTACCAATAATGCTTATATTAACAGACAAACCAAATGAACCATCTGGAACAATGCTACTACAATATCTTCAAGCTGATCTGGAACAGTGCTACTACAATATCGCCAAGTTCATCTGGAACAGTGCTACTGCAATATCTTCAAGTTCATCTGGAACAGTGCTACTACAATATCTTCAAGTTGATCTGGAACAGTGCTACAACAATATTACCAAGTTCATCTGGAACAGTACTACTACAATATCTTCAAGTTGATCTGGAACAGTGCTACTACAATATTACCAAGTTCATCTGGAACAGTGCTACTACAGTATCTTCAAGATGATCTGGAACAGTGCTACTACAATATTACCAAGCTCATCTGGAACAGTGCTACTACAATATCGCCAAGTTCAACACCAACATGCCTTAGAAGTCACCTCACTGCATTGCCTTTAAGCAGCTGCCATAGTTAGAACTACTACAATCCCTAATCATCCCACATCTAATTACCTCACATAAACTCATTTTCAAAACTGAAAAATTCCCAGATTTAAGAAATTTACTCCAGATATGCTCTCCAAATAGATCTCTCCAATTCAAAAACAAACTGCTCCTTCATGCAATATCCTCTAACAACTAGGTTGGTGAAGTACTGTACTCCTTATATGTCGCTGGACTAAGAAATAACTTACCCATAAAACTCAGACAAATCAACACTAGCAAACACCTCAAATGCAAATTAAAGCAGTTCCTCCTTTATTCTTGGCACAGTTTCTGCTTGATACTGGGTTAACTTTGTTCTTACCCTCCACAAAACCTTGAACTGCACATATCATTGTTCTCCATATCTTATTTCTTTAACACTATTATCTCTACTGTTTCTCTCTCCTCTTACCTCTTTCATACTATCTGCAAAAATTCTTCTTCTGGTCTATATAAAATGTATCTCTATTTTTCTCTGCCTTCAGCTATCCTAAGTTCTACTTAACCTAATGCTTTGTTATGTTTTAATCTTATGGATTTCTATTAATCTTAGTGGCAGATTATTTTGTAATTATCATCTCATATCTATTCCATGTTCTGATGTAACTGCCTGGAATGTCCCAGTATCATGTTCTGGTGCTTTATTATGAATTAGCTTCCTTATGTCCACTGTATAATCAAAGTAATATTGATGATTTGTTATGTAAATAATTTGGAGCACAGCTGGAGCTTTCTCTCTGGATCTCTACTGAAAAGGGGTCACCATACTGACTCCAGATGGACTATGCCAATAAACAAATACTGGTAAACAAATAAATAAATATTTTTGTTTGACTGGTAAACTCAACTTAACTTCTTGGCCTCTGAAGACCAGCCTTGGGATGGAAGAATGAGAATTTATGCATGCTTTCCTTCCATGGGACTTGGCATTGTGGCACCTCTAGGACATTCACTGTCACTTTTTCAGTGGTGGAGATTGGTAACATGATAAATAAATAAATACATACATACATAAATATGCTCACAATGTGGGGTGAGGTTCTCAAGTGGAGCTATCCCATTAATTAATGATGGAATGTTCCACATATTAACTTTACTGCATTGCCAAGTACTGGCAGAATGCTGAAATGAGGACAGGTCAGAGCACAGAGATTGTACAGCCATATAAACCTCCCAAACACAAATTCAATTGATGGTAACTACCCCTAAATTCCCCCACTACAAATGAACAGAAGGTTGGGAAGAGATAAACAGATCAGTTTAGAACCAATGGCTATAAAGGTTGGATCATCAATTGTAACTTTAACTATTCATTAACAGTGAAATTAAAGGACATGGGACTTTTATACAAATGGTTTTATGTCAGGCAACTGTGCCCAGTAAACAACTTCCTCAATAGATTGTTAGGATATCACTGTGAAGTGCCTTGGATATTTGGCATTTTTTAGAAGCAAATATTGCATTTTATTATGCCAAAGAAAGAAAGTACAACTTGGAAATCTATCTATCTATCTATCTATCTATCTATCTATCTATCTATCTATCTATCTATCTATGTATATATTTATAGATACACACACACACACAAGTGTGTGTGTGTGTGTGTGTGTGTGTGTGTGTGTGTGTGTGTGTGTGTGTGTGTGTGTGATAAAGCCAACATTTATATTCTCAAAAATCAATAGAAAAAAATGGAGAGTGAAAAATGACGCAATGATTCAAATAAAGAAGATTCATTTTTGAATAGGATGTCCTTGAGACTGTTGGTTCATGATCAACAGCATTGGAAGCCATTTTCTAGTTGAATAAAAATTACCCCAAACTGCCTGGATCTATGGTGTATAGCAATAAATCACTAACTATAATTCAGATGCCCTATGTCGGTATGGCAGTGAGGGCAATGGAAGATTTGTGCGTCTGAAGGTGGGAATGACTCACATTACTGAGATGTTGGTTATAATCAGCTGATTGCTTCCATTCAAGCAGAAATATATATGACATCAAGGGCCATAGGTCTGGAGAATGTGACCTTGCCAGTCCCAACCTGGTGATGATAGCGTTTATACACATGAGTGTGGAAGCACAGACATGTGGGGGGGGGGGCATAGGACAATCTACAACCTGATAAGGGTGCCCTTATTAGCCAATGGAGGATTTGGAGCAATAACTGATATGCTCTTGTTGCTGGGATTACAACAAGGGTGCAAATCATTAATAAGACTGCTGTTATGATGGCCCCTGGCCATGTATTGCCCTCATTTGAAACACTTAAGATGGTGGACAAATGGGCTAAGCCTGTGGGAGCCCCGGTGGACTGTAGGTACAGTCAGGAGAAGCATTTTGAACAAAAATAAAAGACTCCAAACAGGCAATGGTCAATAAACAGTTTTAAATTCATTCACTGAAGGGATGATGTTGTGCTCCCATTTGTGGGGGTTATTTTTGACTACAGATAAAATAATCAGAGAAAAGTGAGAAAAACAAATAGAGACAATAAATAATGTTATTTAATTGTTAGGACAGGTTTAAGCTGCACCAAAGCTAATTATTAACACTTATTATGTTCTTCCCTGTTAGCCATCCAAAACTGAAATACTGAATTTTTCATTACTATGCAAGTGATTGCAAGCATTATTTTTCAGCATGAAACTGTAAGGTTCATATCAGTCTTTTTCTAAATGGATTAGTATCACTGACTAGAAATTTTACAGCTTGCTTACCTCATTGTCCATACCTTTCCAGCATGTTGCATGGCTTGTCAGTATAGTGTATGAACAAGAAACATAATCATCAGTGCTACAATCCAAGAAATGAGTCATGCTTAAATGCAAACAAGTATGCATGATGCACATTATAGTATGGTCTGCGGAAGGACAGAGTTTGACTATGGTGCTTGTACTGTGTTTGTGTTATTTATATAAAATGTGCCAAGTTTTGCTGTAGTTGTCTGTGTTTCATGTAAAGGAGCAGCTGATTTGAGTTTTGCTTTTCTTTGTGCAGTGCTATACCAGACAGTGTAAATGTAGGATATAGCAAATATAACATAATAGATAGCATCTTAACAGAAGTAATTTAAAATAATGCAATATAAACTATAATAAAAACTAAAAAAATTCAGGTAAGCTAGAGTTTCCTCTGTGAAATACCTTAAACTTCTTGTAATTTAGGACCTTGGGATATATGCAAATGACCCATTATGGACATACGAGAGTTTAAGCTACATGGTTTCTGAATGCCCATGACTTTTTACATTTTAAGTCTTTATGGGTACATTCAGGCCAGTTAAACCAAACCCTGAGGTCAAAAAAGTCCAAATATGGCATTCTTTCTTGCAGTTTTTACTGAATAGTTGGTCTAACCTTTCTGCCCTTTGCTTGGATAAACTATAAGACATAACATAAAATAAAATAAATACATAAATATAACATGATGTGGATTATACTATATTTATATATATTTAACATAATGTGGATTATAAAATAAAACATAACAGAATATAAACATAAAAAACAGTGCTAATGAAGCAAAAGTACTGAGAGAGAGAGAGAGAGAGAGAGAGAGACAGAGAGAGAGAGATGGCAAGAAATATGAACAGCAGCTGGTTTTGATAAGGCATATTCCACTGCTTAAGTCATACAAACTTAAAGGGGAGATCACTCACAACAGTAATTTAATTAAGCATGTATACTAGCAAAATCTACAATTGTGACAATCTGGTATAGAAGACAAACTGATGAAATAAACAACTGAATCAAATTACTTGCCAAAGAAGCACTTTTTGTCTTGCCTTTTAGAAAGACTTCTTCAGCTAACAGATACTTTCAATGCTACAAGTTATATACACATTAAATTAGTCACATGATCAATTTAAAAGCAATACAGCACAAACTTTGTTTCTCACTACAACCCTCCCATAACATTCCATCTGGCATTTAACCCCTTAGCTTCCATTATACAAACTTTTTTACTCACTACATACAATGTAAAAAATTGTTATAATTTATATATGCATACTTATACTAGTTTATAACAAACTTACGTTCACACTTAATATACTTCATAATAAAATTATTTATAAATTAGCACAAATTAGACTTCATCTATTTAAGCTTCTCGACTTTAAAATACAGAAAATGGAACACATTTCGTTCAGACCAGGGTAATGATATGCATCAGTACGAAATTGCCACAACAGTTCCAATCTTTCTAGCAACAATGTTTCTGGGCCACCCCTTCCATCTGGTATGATGCCATCTATTGCTCGGAATGTAAAATGATGTTGTGGGTATTCTTTTATATGCCTTGCTAAGGCGTTCTCCAATTTTAATTTACTAATAGCATATTGATGTTTGTGGACTCGTTCTCTCAGTCTTCTCTCTGTTTTGCCTATATAGAAGGCTGGGCAACTTTGGCACACAGCTGCATACACCACTAGCTTAGATTGGCAATCTAGCTTGTGTTTTGTCTTATAACGTTGCCCCCGATGGTAAAATTCTGCCCTATATCTATATATTTACAAAAATTAAACATAAGGCATTTAAATATTCCTGTCCTATGTGTAAGGAGATTATTTTTTTTCACCAAGATACTTTTCAGGTTGGGACCCCGCTTGAAGGTAATATGAGGGCACTCTTGTAGTTTTTGTCTCACCATACAGTCATTTTGAACTATATCCCAGTTTTTAATCAGGATAGAATAAATTTCACAGGCATTCACGCTATACATCGTGACTAGATTGTGTGTACCATAGAATGACCTTGCTGAATTATTCATAGATTCAGTCAAATCACTATTTGGTGGAACTAATATTTCCCTCTGTGATAGAATGGTTTGATAGAAACCTGTCATTCTTTTATGTTGTACCTCCCACATCACTTCTGATACTAAATTCTGGGGGTATCCTCTTTTAGTAAACATGTCATGTAAATGTTTACATTCATAATCAAAGTCAACCTCTAAAGATGTCATGTGTGCTGCTCTTACAAATTGACCCTTGATTACTGACTTTTTCTGGTGAAGGGGGTGACAGCTACTGAAATGTAGTAATGAGTTAGAGTAAGTTTCTTTTCTAAAGGTATTAGCTATAAAGCATTTATTAGTACTGTCTTTACTCAAATACACATCTAAGTAGGCAATCCTGTTGGCATCAAAATTGTAAGTAAACATCAGAAACTGGGTAGTAGAGTTAAAGTAAGTCATTAACTCTTCCACTATAGAGGCATCACCTTTGAATATAATAAAAATGTCATCCATAAATCTAGTATAATTACATATTTTTTCTTTTATTCTAGTTATTTTAAACATATATTCCTGCTCCCAATAAGCCATAACCAGATTGATGAAGCTGGCCCCACAAGGGGAGCTCATAGCCATGCCAACTTTTTGCAGGAAATATATGTTGTTAAAGGTGATGTAGTTATTGGACAAAATTAAGTGCAATAACTCTTCTACAAGATTCACCTCAGTTCTTGGGTCCCCTCTATTCCATAGTAAACAATTTACCCACTCAATCCCATCTAGATGAAGGTAGAAGAGCACAAATCTTTGACGTCTACTGTCATAAAATTAAGATCGTTCTCATATGTCAAGTTGTTAATAACCTCCAGAAAGGACCACAAGTCTTTACAAATATGTTTTTCCATCACTACGTACCTTTTTAAAATTTGGTCAACAACTTTAGCACAAGCATATGTAATGCTATTCCTTGCATCAACGAGCGGCCTCATCGGTGGATCAAAAACACATTTATGTATTTTAGGCCAAACAAAATGGGAATCTTAGGGGAGGCATAGTTAACAAAATGAATAAATCTATATCAATTTTTGCTTCGATAAATAAATCATTTAGCAATATTTTAATTCTAGAATACGCTATGTTCAGTTCGTTTCTTGAAACTTCCACATATGTATTACTATCTAAGATCACATTCATTCTTCTGATATAGTCCACAGTATTCAAAATCACAAGGTCTCCCCCTTTATCAGGTTGCATGATTCTCATATTTGCTTGTTTTAATAATACAAGCGCTTGTCTTTCACTGTTAGTTATATTAGAGCTAAATCCATTATTCTTTTTTGTAAATGACAGGCAGTTTCGTATATCTAACTCACAAACTTGTTCAAACAACAATAGTGTCAGATGTAGTGGAGGGTAATATGTGCTAGCTACTCTAAAAATATGCATAGGAAGTTAATTTTGTCCCAACAGCACTTGTAAAGTTAACTTCCTTAAAAACAACTTTACATCCAACAGAGTATTGGCTAAATCTGCTCTATATGCAGGCACAAATGTTTGTACCTTCACCAATAAATCAACAAGTTCAATACTAATGTCTAATTCAGAAAAATTATAGACTTTAAAGTCATTTGTTGAACTCAAAATTATTTTATAGTCACTACTTGCAGAATGGTTGAAAGCATTTGCCTGCCCTTCCTGTTCTTTTTTGGTCCCTGGTTGTTCCTCTGATATTTTGTCTTCTAAGGATTGTGATTGAAGGACCTGTTTTGAAAATGTTCTACCCACGCTGGGCAAGCTTTTATTCTGTATAATCCATTCCCCTGTCTCTATTAGACACCAGCCATTCGCTTCTCTGTATTTGTTGGGCAGCATTCTCCTCCATGTTGTCTGCACTCTGAGGGGGTGGGTCTTGGGTGCCGATTTCATGTGGGCGGTCCTCCCATCTGTCCTGTGCAATCTCACTTGATGTTTGAGATCCAGGAGGTTTCGGATAGGCGGAACCTGCAGTATAGGCTAAACAATCTCTTTTTAGCTTTTTTAGTTTAGTTTCTTTAAGTTTACTGATATAGGAGTCTATACTTGTAAACAGTCTATTATAATTAAAATGACAGTGCTGAAAATCATTGTCCATAATAATAGAGCTAACCAAAGCACTGGCTTCAAATATAATATTGTCTACTTGAAGCTGATAGTTCTTACACATCACTTCTAATAACTCCAAGCCTTGTTTATTAAATAAAGCAGTTAGTTCTTTATGGAAAGCTGAGCCTTCCGCCACGCCTGTTGGGTAATGACACACTCTGAGTCCTTTGGGCACTATCTCTTCACTAATACACTGTTGGAAGTATGAAACTTCCAATTGTAGTTTCTTACATTTCACCATCATACTGTCCAGCTGTTGTAAGCGATTTGATGAGCTTAAAGATTCTCCAGCTGGTTGCTCCTGCATTCCTGATGTATTATTTTTGATGAAAGACAATGGCTCAACAAGCCAATTGCTAAGGTTCGGAGTCCCAATAAGCCCTGAGGATCCAGCAATGTCATTATTCAACAGATGTTTTGTTGTTCCCTTATTGTTCTGTTGTTGAGTTAGTTGCAGCATGAGGCAAACTACCATTGTTTTGATTATTCTGAGTTATTACAGAGCTTTAGGAGTCAGTAAACAGTGATGGACTACTGCTTCCAATAGAATTAGCCAAGTTATTGTCAGAACTGCAAGTGATAGAATTTACTGTAGCAGTTTTATTACCGGAACCGGTTTGAGAAGGTTGTAATACGCCCAAATCTGTAGAAAGTGAATCGAACTTCTGTGTCAAATCTTCAGTTAGGCAAGTCAATGTTATACTACTGTCTTGTTGAAGGTTCCCACCAATAGTACCCGGAGCGTTGTCAGCAGCCATGAAACAAGACAAGACGACAAATTGATGAAATAAACAACTGAATCAAATTACTTTCCAAAGAATCAGACCATGTACCTCCTAAAAAATTTAATATGAAGCGCTTTTCATCTTGCTTTTAGCAAGACTTCTTCAGATAACAGATACTTTCAATGCTACAAGTTATATACATATTAGATTAGTCATATGATCAATTTAAAAGCAATACAGCACAGACTTTTTTTTTCTCGCTACAACCCTCCCATAACATTCCATCTGGAATTTAACCCTCAGCTCCCATTATACAAAATTTTTTACTCACTACATACAAAGTAAAAAATTGTTATAATTTATATATGCATACTTATACAAGTTTATAACAAACTTTCTTTCAGACAATATACTTCATAATAAAATTATTTATAAATTAGCACAAATTAAACGTCATCTATTTAAGCTTCTCAACTTTAAAATACAGAAAATGGAACACATTTCATTCAGACCAGGGTAGTGATATGCATCAGTACGAAATTGCCACAACAGTTCCAATCTTTCTAGCAACAATGTTTCTGGGCCACCCCTTCCATCTGGTATGATGCAATCTTTTGCTCGAAATTTAAAATGATGTTGTGGGTATTCTTTTATATGCCGCGCTAAGGCATTCTCCAATTTTAATTTGCTAATACCATATTGATGTTCGTAGACTCGTTCTCTCAGTAACTAAGTTTGCAGTAGTAAGAGACAACAAAAATAGAAATGAAATTTTTATGTAATTGTACAGATGCAGTTCTGTCACCAGTCGAAAGGCATATGTGGCTCTGTAAAGAAAACAACCCAGCACTGCAACAGGTATAATGTGCATGTCTGAGTGGGCTGTAGAGATAGTCTATCACATTCTTTATAACAGCTACTAATAAGCATTTTATCTTATACAAGCAAAAAAAAAGAAAAAAAAACTTCAGTCTACATGACAGAGAGTTAAAGTTCAGTAGTTACTATCTCTGCTCCTTCCATTGCATGAGTAATACAAACCCAAGAGTAACTGCTACAGCAGTAATTCTGATGACTAACACAGAGAAAACTATATTCAGTGCATGGCTTGTTCAACAAATGCATCAATGACACTTAACTAGAGATGTGCTGCCCTTGACTTACTCATCTTCTTCCAACTAATTTTTTCCACATACTGGCTTCATACATATATTTATTTTCTTCCTCTCATTACTCGGATCATACTGATGCAACTAACTCTTCTCCCTCATTTCTATTTTGTCATTAGGTTCTCATTCCTCTAGGGATTTATTAGGGAAGACATCAGCAAAGTAAATCTCCTGCACCCCAGTTATAGAGAGGTTCAAATCCAGATAATGTCCATTCAGAGTTTCGATTCCTTCATTATTTTGTACTATGTCACCCTTTAACTTCTCTCCTTAGTTGACAGGAATGGTTTGTACAGCCTTGTAAAAGTATTCCCTATCTTCTTATTAGCTTTTTCCTTTCTGTCTTCCCTTGTCGATATTTTAGTAGCGTGATGATTTCTCGCAGATACCTTATCAAAGCTGCATAGTAAGATAATGTGCCCTTCTAATTTCTGCCACTTATCATGTTTTAAAAAACAAATGCAATGGGGACACTGTTGCACAATTCCCACCCTATGTTTTGGAGGGGTGCAAAATGGAGTTGTTTCCTCATCTCCTAACCAAAATTATCTGTCCTTAACACATCAGCCCATTTCATTCCACCTTTCAATGAGCATCTCCTGTCCTTGCAGTTTCTGTCATTGTACCCACTACCTTTTCTTCGTTTATTTCATACTCTTCCAACTTTCCTGAAGTTTTACTGGGGTGATGAGGCAGCAATATGTAGACATCAAGAAGACGTTGCAAAGCAGCTGGGCTGGAGGGAGAGTATGGGAAACTGAGTGTCAGGCTAATTATACTGTAATGTTTTTATTGACCTGTATGATTATTGCTAGAGGCAGGACATAGATCATACCTGTCAACCTCTTAAGAGCAAGAAATCTGGACAAAGACATTTATAAAAGTGGGACGAAGGCCTCAAAATACAGACAATTTTTAAATATTATTGTTACAAACTTAGAAAGTTGATAGAACAGGTTTTGCATTAGCATGAATTTTCTGAAGGGTATGAAGTCTGAAACTCAAACATATGATATTTTCTAACTTTGGTCTTTAATGATTTGCCACTGATTTGTCAGAGAATCACAATTTTATGAAAAACAGGCCAAATATATGAAGCAAAAGTCTGTACAGTTGAGAGGTATGCAGATTCACAGATACATTGATGCCTAAGCTGAAGTTCCTGCTACACAGCTCTAGGAGAGTTGGAAAAAGGTCAGATTATATGATGCCTGACAAAGTACAAACTTTTCTCGCATATTTTTCCTTTGCATAGACAGATACTAGGCTTGCAGTCCAGTCGGCCATTGAGGAGGCTAGACCAAATTCCCAGTTGCCCTCAAGCACTGTCTGTTTAAGTGACTTCCTTAAAGTTACACAAAAGGCAAATGATGGCTGTGGTAATCATACCATAGGGACTATAGCTCACAGCATTAACCCTCAGCTCCAGCTGCCAAATGCTATATGTAGCTGGATGCAGAAAGTTTGCATATATCCATAAGTATAACTGTACATGTATTACTGCGTATATGAGTGGGTGTGTTTGCATGCATATAATTTTGTATGTATTTGTGTGTGTGTGTGTGCGTGCACGCGTGTGTGTGTGTATATACATCTGTGTCTGATTGCACATATTTTATGTTTGTGTGTGTATGTATATTTAGATGTGTATATGTATTTGTGTGAGTATACATACTTTTGTGCAGATGCACATGTATTTATAAGTCTTTGAGTGTGCATGTTTTCTTGTGTGTGTGTGTGTGTGTGTGTGTGTGTGTGTGTGTGTGTGTGTGTGTGTGTGTGCCTGTGTAGATGCTGATCATATACAGTGGATATAAAAAGTTTACACACCCCTGTTAAAATGCCAGGTTTTTGTGATATAAAAAAATGAGACCACAATAAATAATTTCAAAACTTTTCCCACCTTTAATGTGACCTATAACCTGTACAATTCAATTGAAAAACAAACAAATCTGTTAGGGGAAAAAAATATAAAAAATAAAAAATGTAAAATACGATGGTTGCATAAGTGTGCACACCCTTAAACTAATACTTTGTTGATCACCTTTTGATTTAATTACAACATTCAGTCTTCTTGGGTAGGAGTCTATCAGCATGACATATCTTGACTCCAAATCTGTCAGATTGTGAGGGCATCTCTTCTGCACAGCCCTCTTCAGGTCACCCCACAGATTTTCTATTGGATTTAGGCCTGGGCTCTGTCTGGGGCATTCCAAAAAATTAATTTTCTTCTGGTGAAGCAATCCTTTTGTTGATTTGGATGCATGCTTAGGTCTTTGTAGTATTGAAAGGTGAAATTCCTCTTCATCTTCAGCTTTCTAGCTGATTGCCTGAAGGTTTTGGGCCAAAAGTGACTGGTATTTGGAACTGTTCATAATTCCCTCCACCTTGACTAAAGCCCCAGTTCTAGCTGAAGAAAAGCAACCCCAAAGCATGATACTGCCACCACCATGCTTCACTGTGGGGATGGTGTTCTTTTGGTGATATGAAATGTTGATCTTGTACCAAACATACCTTTTGGAATTGGGCCAAAAAGTTCAACCTTGGTTTCATCAGACCATAACACATTTTCCCACATGCTTTTGGGAGACTTGATGTATTGTTTTGTAAATTTTAGCCAGGTCTGGATGTTTTTCTGTGCATGAAAAAGTTTCCGTCTTGCAACCCTACCCCATAGTCCAGACATATGGGGAATACGGGAGATTATTGTCACTTGTAGTACACAACCAGTACTTGCCAGAAATTTCTGCAGCTCCTTCAGTGTTGCTGTAGGTCTCTTGCTAGCCTCCCTGACCATTTTTTGTCTTGTATTTTCATCAATTTTGGAGGGATGTTCATTTCTTTGCAACGTCACTGTTGTCTCATATTTACTCCACTTTTTGATGACTGTCTTCACTGTGTTCCATGGTATAGCCAATGCTGAGGAAAATTTTTTGTACCCTTCTCCTGACTGATACCTTTCAACAATGAGATCCCTTTGAAGCTTTGTAAGCTCTCTATGAACCATGGCTTTTGCTGTAGCAGGCAACTGAGTAAATGTCAAGAAAATCCTAGTAGGACAGCTGAACTTTATTTGGGGTTAATCAGAGTCTCTTTAATCGATGGCAGGTGTGTACCCAAGAAGACTGAATGTTGTAATTAAATCAAAAGGTGCTAAAACAAAGTACAGCATATTGTACATTTTTTATTTTTTTATATTTTTCCCCAAACATATTTGTTTGTTATTCAGTTGAATTGTACAGGTTATAGGTCACATTAAAGGTGGGAAAAGTTTTGAAATGATTTATTGTGGTTTCATTTTATTTATATCAGAAAAACCTGGCATTCTAACAGGGGTGTGTAAACTTTTTATATCCACTGTAGATCTGAAACACAATCTTCCAAGGGCAGCAATATGTGTGCAGGCTAAAATGAGCTATATGTGGAGCTGCTGAAATACGTATTCTAGTCCTCATCATACCTGCAAGTGACTAGAAGGTGGGTGAATGTCAGAATGGATGTATATCTTAACCATATTCAGTTTTCCTGTGTGCTTCATGATTTCTCAGTTGGTGTCG
The DNA here is from genome assembly GCF_019279795.1 of Protopterus annectens. Classification (NCBI taxonomy): domain Eukaryota; kingdom Metazoa; phylum Chordata; order Ceratodontiformes; family Protopteridae; genus Protopterus; species Protopterus annectens. Next base: position 555,990,282 of record NC_056735.1, read on the forward strand.
CAGGCATTGAGAAAGAAAATCAGTGGTGCAATATGTCCTTTGTTTACACCTCCTTTAAAGCTTCTGGTGCTTTAACTGAGACAGTGATGAGAAAAAAGTGATGTATTGCATTGGAAGTGTGCATGTGTGTGGCTAAGTTAATAATATCTGTATTCATATTATCAACATGCTCTTCTTGCTTGTCCTCCCCTCTGCTCACAGCAACTGTGATCTTTCTTTCACCTCAGAAAATGTCTACATACCCTCACTTGTCTGATGTGAAGGTCTGCAGCATAACACAGCATGTGTACTAAGTGTTATCTTCTTGGTAGTAGAGCATTAATTTGTAATCTGCCAGTTCAGTGAAGTGTGATTCCACCAATTACACTTTGTTAAAGATATTATATTGAAAATAATATTTTATTCCATGATCCCAACAAATTCCAAACATATTGGATATTGGGTTTGTGCCCCCCAACACACACACACACACACACACACACACACACACACACACACACACACACACACACTCACACAAATAGACACACACATGGGGATTTACAAAGGGCTTTTGTTCATCAGTGAGAAACATTGTTGGCAACATTTCTTTTTTTTAACTTGCACTGCTTTCTTCAGACAAAAAAAAAAAACTTCATTTTTTAATCCAATGAAGGAATATGTTTCAGTGAATCACACTTTTAGAACTGTTATAACCATAGAAAAGATAACAAACAAAATTAAAATATACATTTTAAACAAAAAAAATTCAACTTGTACTGCATGAATAACCTCTCCACAACTGTCAGCTGGAATAGCTGGCCTATTCAGCTTGATTGTTCAATTAAGAAATACATCAGTTACCACTTGGGAGGCCTGAGACTAAGAAATGTTTCAGTGAGTCCCACCTTCCATGCCTTAATTAAAGACACAGTGCCAAATGTACCACACAGTGTGAATACATCTGCTGACTAAACAACTCTCTTAATAAGTCACAATGTCACATCGCAAGCAGAGAACAGGGAAATGCAGCAAACAAGACGTCTGTAGGTTTATGCTTCTCAGTTCTGCAATTACCCAAAAAAGTATCTGTATGTCCTTTCAGCTATAAAGTTATTATGTATATGTGATACTGCTGTCCCTGGCATCATGAAAAATAGTCAATATATATGACACACCTATCTTAAAGTGTTACATTTATTAAATCTGCATATTTTACTTGAGGTAAATGAAGAGATTAAAAGCCTAGTAGTGATACAAGTAAGGCTTCCCTTCTTCAAAGCACATGAATATATACATAGACTCAAAATGTGCATAATAACTCATTAAAAGTGGCAGCATGTTATACATAAACTACTATTATTTGTTTACAAATACATCAGCAACTATTCAAGTTGAAAAGTAAAATATTTTTAAAAATCTAATGGCCGTAACATCAAAAAGAACACAGCGCATTTAAAGAAATACTGTACGTATTAAAGTTAAGTGGTTTAACAAAAAGTGGTTCTGAACTTAATTGCATTCGCTAGGTGCCAACAACTGCTTACAGATCTACAATGCACTATAACTGTAGGATCTATATTCATACCTTGAAATGATGACTTGTCAAACGTCAACTCATCAAATCGACACTGTTGATACTAGCTTATGAAAACTCAGGAAACAAGCACTACTCAGGGTTAAGCAGTGGAGAAAGTCCAATGTTCCTCCATTCTGTTATTCATGAACCTAGGAAATGAGTGCTAACATGGATCCTGTAGGAGGTAACTAATTTCCAAGGTTTGAAGGGGGGGGGGTAATTTCATGACTTGGTTTCATCACTTTCTGGTTCAATAAACCCTGCAATTTAAAGAAACAAATGCCTCCTAACATATAGATATCTATGATTTTAAACATCTGAGGACCCCCCCCCTTCCCCAAGCTTTGGTATTCAACTGGTGCAGTACTGAACAACATGATATTTGTGAACCTTTTCCCTTAGAAAACATTTTGTAGGCCTGTGGACTCTGCAGATTGAGGAAGGGGAGTTCTCCGACAGGGTGTCTATGATTTTAAACATCCAAGGACCCCCCCCCCCACTTCCAAGCTTTGCTATCCTACTGCTGCAGTATCGAACAATACAATATTTGTGGACATTTTCCCTCAGTAAAATTTTTACAGGCCCATACACTCTGCAGACTCAAAAACAAGTATTATCCATCTGGTTGTCTATGAAAGGATCTATCCTTGTGTAGTAGTAAAGATTTTTCTTTTTTCTTATATCTGTAACTTCTATAACTTTCTCTATATCTCTTCTGTATTATTCAAATTCAGTACATTTTGCTTTCCTCTCTCTCACAATTTTACCTCGTAAATGTATCTCCTACTTGTTTCTTATTTTATCTTCTGTCATGATATTTTAGACCTGCTCTTCCTCACTTCATCTTTGCCTAGCTTTTGCTTTCTGAACTTTGTTTTCTGCCTATTGTTTTCACATGAGACAGAGTTGTTCTGTTGTCTGTACCCTATTCTTCATTTTTCATCCCCTAGCTGTGTCATTGCTAGTCAACAATGTCATTATCTCATTTAGTTTTCTTCCCTATTCATTTTACTTTTGATTACCTTTGCCCTTTGTTTTATTGCTTCTACCTTTTGTCCTATCTTTAACACCACTCTATGAATCCAACCATATCTCCTGTACTCTTTTGGGGCTTTCTATATACACCATTACCTATGTTTCTCATAGTGTAACATAGAAAGACAGTAATCCCTGAATAATATCACAAACATACTAGCAGCTCATACAGACTGCTTCTAAACTTTTTGCTTCCTGCAGGACATTTGCTTCTAGGGTCTGAACCTGCTCCACTCACCCTCTGTCAACCCAGACTCTTTCCAGTCATCTGTCCTATCCCCACTTGCCACCCACCCCCTTTATCTCTTTTATTCAAACCAAAACTCCACCCCTCCCACCTGACCTAGCACTTTCATCCTCACACTTAAAATACAGCCATTCATCTTTTTCTTCCCTACAGCCATTCACCTTTCCCTATACATGTTACCAATCTACCAATCACTTCCCACCCCACATGCACTCTATTCCCCCCTCCAGCCTTACAAACACAACCCACCAATACCTGTACTAATACTCCACACTTTTCTACATAGCAAATTCTTCTTTTCCCTACAAGTATCTGTCGCCACCTTTCTTTCCACTCAAACAACCCATAACCCTTTAAGACATGGTCCACATCTATCCCCACTCTATCAAGCCTACACAACTTCTCCTTCACTCATCTCATCTGTACTTATTTTTTCCCTTAGGGTAGGTATATAAAAAAGATCAAACACTCTCCCTTCTGTCTTTGTTGTAGTGAGGCTCTACATATCTCTGTTTCTATCTATTATGTCACTTTACAGACTACCATACAAGAGTCACACCTTGAATCATCTCACTAACCACTAAACAAGACCTCTGTTTTTAAACTTTGTGTACCATACCTCTACTAAGATTTTGCCAATTTTTACTACAATTTTAGAATTTTTGAATACCATTAGACCCATCCAAACCAAAAAGCAAAAAAAAAAATTGCCTCAAAATGAGCACATCTGTCTTACCTGTACTCATAAAATATCTCTGTGTGGAGGCATCAACCCAAATACAGATCCAATCAATCACAATAATACAACTAGCAAATCATCCCCCATCCCAGTACTACAATACCCATCTTCCTCACCTAAAAAACAAAAACTAAATATAGCCTCTTTAAATATGAATAGTATATGAAAATATTGCAGAACTTCATGCATAGATAGCCCAATATACTCCAGATATTATGGCAATCACAGAAACCTGGCTAAAACCAAAAATAAAGGACACTGAAGTACTTACCCAGGGTATAAAATCATAAGAACAGACAAGACATGAAAAAGCTGGTTGTATAGGTATCCAAAGCTCTTAATACATTCTTTCAATAATAATATTCCCAAATTCCACAATGCTGAAATATTCATCTCATATCTCAAATTAAATAGTAAAAAAGCAAATATCATTGTTTTCTATAATCACCTGGGAAACAATATACTAACTTTGAAAGATATCCCTCGCTGGATATTCAATACCATTCCTAATAAAGTAATTATATTGGGAAAAGTAAATATTGACTGATAAAACATTACCTCTTCCTTTCCCAATTCCAGCATTAACCGATATGGTCTTACTCAGCTAATCACCTCATGCACTATATATAATACAACTTATTACAACTTACCTTAGAATGGGTAGTGGTCTGTGACCCTCACAAATACACCACATGGGAACCATTGCAGACATCCTTAGTGACCATCGTCCCACTTATTCTCATCTTAAACAACACAACCGCAAATGGACCATTAATCTGACAAATTTCAGCCCAGATGCCTACACATCAACATCAGTCCATTAAGTGGTATAATCTAAAAAGCTTCCCACTGGATGAAGCAGTCACCCCTTTTCAGACAATATTCATAAATATTCTAAATAATGTACCATTCCTTACAGGTAAAAGAGTTAAAACCTACCCTGCCTAACGATACTAGAAATCTTATGCATAACAGGAATAAGGCCCGAACAATGATTAAGTAACAAAACACCAGAACATCTGCAGTGGGTCAGAGAACTTTAAAACCTTCCAAAAAAAAAAAAAAAAAACATGTAATCAGTAACCAAAACCTACATTACAACAATCTGCAGAACTACCATTGAAATAATCCATGACAAAAGGAACTTCAAAATCCGTCCCTGAACAACTCTGACATTGAAAGAGAATCTCATACTAAATTGATTGGTATAACAATAGATGAGAGTCTTAAGGTGTGACCTATAAATCCTAAATACAAATAAAAAGCAAACCAAAAGTTATGAACACTCTACAAAAAAAAGTTCCCCACAGCCAATAATGACGGAACCCTAGCTATCCCTTACTTGCTATCATTACTTCTATATAGAGCACCCATCCTTACAAACCTCCAAACATCTCTAAAAAATAAACTTTAGCAGTGTTAGAAAAAGACTGCATGCTTTGTTGAAAACAAGCCCAATCAAAGCCGACACTGTTCCGCACTTAAAGCACTAAACTGGTTAGCACTGCCTTATCATCTTATATACACCCAGTTAATCACATCATAAAACATAATAAACAATGTTTCAGCCTGCCCAGCTCTTGGTGCAATTCTACAAAATTACACCTCAAAGTGCTCCTTAAAATCAAACGATAAACAATTCCTTATCGTATGCAAACCAAAAAGATCTGCAGGACACTCTATACTGTAATGCAGTAGCAAAAACCTAGAAGTTGCCCTATAATGTTTGGGACATCACCCAACCTCCATGTGTTCAAAACTTCTTTAAAAACATTCCTAACTCCTGGTTCTGTTCATGTTCCACACTAGGTTAATCTCTTCCTATAATCCTTTTTTCACTTTTACCTCATCTTCATCTTCTAATTACAGTTTTATTGCTCACCTCAATTTCTGAGAGCCAACCTCTTCTTTCATTTCCTGCAGCTATAACCATTTTTCATTTTTCTGACCTACTATCCTTTTCCCATAAATTACTAATATCTCCTGTTCCAGTAATGCAAAATTCACTCTCTTGCTATGTTACCAAAGTACATATCATTCAAAAACTCATTTGTAATTTGTAAATATCTCTTTTTTTTATTTTCCTTATATTCAAACGTTTTCTTCTCTTGTATATACACATTTTTTCCTTACTAATCGATTTTTGATCTGTCTCATCTCTGACACTCTTCTAAAAAGTCTTAATAATATTTTCTCAAGTAACCACTGTCTCTCTTTATCTCTTCACATATTTTCCATATTTATTTCTCCTTTGTTTCCATCTCTGTTGCTTCACTTTGTATAATTTAAATAAATTAAGCTCAGTTCTCTCACAATACAATCTTACTGTTTCTTTGGTTACTGTGTATTATACTGCATTTTAGAGAATATGTGACCATTGCAAATCTGACTGTAGAATGAATGTTCTCCAGCAGGGTGTCAATGAACGGGTAACGCTCACTGAAAAACAAGTCAGTAGGTTCACAGCAGCAAATTAAATTGTCTTAAAGCTCAGACAGAAAAAAATAACATACAACTTTTACTATGCTTGCTGAACAGTTTTTGCTGTTTAGTGAGAGTAAAATTGCACATTTAAGTAAATAATAAAAAATAAATAAAAAGAAAAAAGAAAGAAAAGTGCATATGTGTGTGTGTGTGTGTGTGTGTGTGTGTGTGTGTGTGTGTGTGTGTGTGTGTGTGTGTGTGTGTGTGTGTGTTTGTGAGTCTGCATGAGAGCAAAAGAGACAGAGAGAGAGTGCTGACTGCAATAGGCAGTCCATCAATGTGAAGCAGTTAGATGTACAAAACTCTTAACGTCTGGCATTATTAACTGACTTTAATCTTCAATGATTTACCAGGAAATTGATGTGCAGAGAAGCAGTATAGGGCAAAATTAAGGGCATTAAAGGGAAGAACTGCTATGCTTTGCATTCTATATTTTTTATTTCATTTATTTGCATATAAGAAGACATCTGAAGATGTCTTCACTCAACAAAGTGGATCTAATTCTTCCGCGCGAGCGTGCACGCATGTGTGTGTTTCTGTCTATGTGTGTAAATCTGGCTATCTGTGTTTCTGAATGTGTGCGTGTGTGTGTGTGTGTGTGTGTGTGTGTGTGTGTGTGTGTGTGTGTGTGTGTGTGTGTGTGACATGAAATACTTCCATAACTTATATTTGGATGCAATACATATACTACAGCAATTATGGAATATTAGGCAGAGGAACTATTTTGTGCCAAGAATAGAAAAAAAAGTTATATAATAATAATAATAATAATAACAATAATAATAATAATAATAATAATAATAATAATAATAATAAAAAACAGCTCATTCTCAAAATGCAATGATGCCCTCCAGGGTGCATATTATTATGTAAATAATGCCCTTCCTGGTGTGTAGAGGCCCTCCACGTGCATCATAATGCTCCTATACATGCATTATTTACACAATAACACACACATCCTCTTGGACTTTATTACACACATAAAAATTACAACCTTTGCAACTTTGTTATTTTATATTGTATTGACAATCCATATCAGATGTATCTATCTGCTATATTCTGCTGTTTAGCTTTCATATAATATGGTGGAGCTTCTCTCCATGGGCCTTTGCTGAAAACAGGTTATTGCCTTGTCAGACTTTCCCAGTAAAAAAAATGTCAATAAATAAAAACAAATAAGTGGATCAGTAGTTAGAAAAAATGGCAGAAACATGGAAAAAAGATTATATATTCAGGGGAATTCAATAAAGCCTACATGGATTAATTTTCCATGTAGGCATAGTGGCACAGTGCTTACATGGACGTAAGCAGCCATGTGATCCAGCAAACAGAGCTGAGGGGCGTGCATGAGGCTGCCAACACAGAAGTGTCTGTGGCATGCAAATCACCTCATAAGCAGGTGAATTGCATGCAAATGAGGGTGCAGAGTGATGCAACAAGCAGATACGCAGTCGTGCAGATTGTGTGTTGGTGTCCGAAGTGTAGTTGGAAAAATTCTGTGTACATGAAATTAAAAAGTGTACAGGAGCTGAAAAAGCCCAGTTAGAAGGTTAGAAATAGCAAAATAGCAAAGTAGATACAGATATGTGCAAAACTATGCCCTGTGTGTCCAAAAAGTAATGGAAAACACTTTAAATTAACTATTTTTTTAAATACCCATAGTATGTTTGTGTGGTGTGCAGCAGTATGCAAACATGCCATTATGCAAAAATATATATATTTATATATATTTAAAAGTGTAAAAATGAAAAAAAAAAAATGTGACAATAATGCATTATAGGGCCTTGCATGGAATTTGTACTATGGTAGATGTCTCTGTTGCAAGAAGGCAGGTCCTGGAATCGTGTAGTTTCCATGGTGTGTGTACACATCTCTATGCAAATGAGCTGGGGTTACTGAATAGCAAAAATGGGTATCTGTGCCCACAGATCAATCCTGTGTAGACCCAGAACCATGTTTATGTCCAGAGAAAAGGAAGCTGACATTAAAAGCGGGTGTGTCTCTATTTCTTTAAGCACACTGGAGCACAGCAGTGCCTGCTTGCACTGTGCCTCTGAGCTGAACAGGAGGGGGTGTTCAGTGCAGCTAAGCTTTCTTTAGCTTCGGGGTACATGTTTAAGCTGGTTTGAGTGTGTTTGCATGGTATGTCACTGTGCTGAGCATGCCCATTCATGGGGCGTGTGTCTATTGACTGCTGAGCATTGTTTATTCATGCAGCATGGGTTTGTGCACTGCACCTCAGTGCTTAGCAAGGAAGGTTGTCAAAAAAGAAAAAAGCCAATCTTATATAAATTACTGATGACCCCTGTTCCACCTAAATTGGGCCACTCCAATCCCTCATTAATGTACTTGGCAGGTGGAATGCATCATATTTAGCCAATCACACAGGCTGCACCTGCAGCAGAGCACAATAAAGTATGCATACACCCTACAATCTGATTTCCCCCCATGCACTGCACTATTGGAGTACAGACTTAACTGAGAGAATGCTAGGGGCTGCTTCAGCTCTGCTATGTATGCATGTGCTAGATGCTGAGGTCACTACTGATGCTATTGCTGACAATAGGCCTAGACTGAGAAGGAGAAGAGTATTCAGGCCCGGGGTAACCTTACAGGGGCTACATGAGCTGGAGATTGTAGAGCACCACAGGGTGGACAGGGACATAGTACAAGACCTCACTGAGCTATGCCAACCTCAACTCAGACCCAGAGCCAACCGAGAGGAACACATCCCAGTGGAAACAAAGGTATGCATATCTCTTAGGATACTAGCTACAGGTACGTTTCAAAGACCAATTGGGGACATGATTGGGGTCTCACAGGCATCGGCATCCAGGGAACTCCACCGGTTCCTGGATGCCATGTAAACACATGTCAGTGAGCACATTTATTTACTCTTCACCCCTGAGGAGAGTGCCAGCAGTATGCATCTCTTCTACCATGTAGCACACTACCCTGAGGTACTGGGTGCCATAGACTGCACTCATGTCCACATCAAAGCATCACCTGGTGAGGATGGTAGTGTCTACATCAACCATAAGGGATATCACTCCATCAACTGCCAGGTCATGTGCAATGCCCAGCCATTATCTTGAATGTGTATGCTGGCAGCTCTGACAGTTATCACAACTCCCATATCTGGCACGCATCACAGCTTTACCAGATGTTTAGCAGGGGGGGACATCCCGTACATTCATCACCTGGGGGATGCTGGCTACGCACTTGAACTGTGGATGATGACACCCATCAGAAATGTACACACACCTACAGAAGAATGCCATAATGAGGCACACACATAAACTAGGAACATCACAGAGCATTGTATTTTGGCTGTTCAAGTCATGGTTCTGGTGTCTTGATATATCTGGAGGACCCTTTCAGTAGTCTCCAGCCACATGTGCACAAATGTTCACAGTATGTGTCATGCTAGACAGTATGCTCCTGTGGAAACAGCTGTAGCAGGATCATTACAGGGAAGGGACACACAGCTCCCCACCAATGCTTAGGTGCCCACAGCCACAACCACAGGGGAACTCAGAGAAGGAACCCCCTGAGGCTGTCCCTGTAGGTAGATGTAGGTGTGTCCAGTATGCCCTGACCTTGGCTAAGTGGCAACGCATAGCACATGCCCTGACAACCTAGGGTCCTAGTCACTGACAACTTACTCCGACTCACATACATAGTAAAAAGGATGCCAGCCACACCGCACAACATGTCCCTAACCATGTATTGGATGTGTACTGCATGCATCAGACAGTGTCAGCCATGAAACACAGATCTCCCAACCATTGCATTCACAAGGTAAGTCACTCTCCTATACAACAAATGTACATGGTACTAGACTATGGTAGAATATGTATGGACCTGCTGCATGTATTCAAGGAAATAGAGTGGGTTACTAATCTACTTGCAGAGAACTAATAGCCACTTGGGACAACAGGTACTCTGTCCAGTACTGAGTGCCCCATAATATGCATTAGGCCACATGGCTGGAAATCCCACTGCATTATTCAAGGGAAATGCCAAACAGTGGGGTCATAGGATAGATGCACAACTGGCAATGCTAGACTCCCCTACCACCAACACATCAGTGTTCCCATTCAACTTACAGTAACAGTATGTTTGCAAGGATACAGCAGCAGACCCCACAATTCCAGGGCTGTCACAAAGAACTAGCTACATGTTCTATTTTCCACAAAATGCAGGATTCACAGCATGGGTCACAGTGTATGTTTGTATGCTGTTGATAGTGTGAGGAATTAAATCTCACTTTCTGGTGGCTGGTGTGGTGCACTGGGCTAAGGACATTAGGATGGTTGATGGTTTTGATGGTTCAAAACTGACCGCACTTACAACTTTTGCATGTGAGTTACTCTTATGGTAGGATTCCCACAGACTGTCAAAATGCCATAATATATTACTGCAAGAAAGCTGGACAAAGCCAGAGAAAATAGGAGGACAGAGGAACAAACCTACAGATATTATACATGCTCTGAGTAACCTAGGAGGTGGGTAGTATAACAGCAGGTTGCAACTGGGCAGATTAGCAGCAGGATGTAAAGGCCATCACTTAAATGGGTCAATACTTACAACAATTCAGTGGGCTCCATTTCGTAGTATATTATTGTATAAACACAGCGGTATGAGGAACAGAGCAGACATATGGGGCGGAATGCTGGACATTCTGCAGACACATACAGTGAGAGGCGTGAAGACTGTCACCCTGTGGGTGGTGTTACATCATGTATCGCAGAAACATCGTGCCTCTCAACCACTTAGAGCAGGAAAGCTGGACAAAGCCATGAAGAATAGTGGGACAAAGGCGCAAATATAAGTATAAGGATAAAGTACTGGCCAGATAAATGTGGAAGTTCAGAGAATAACAGGTCGTGCATTAGCATGAATGTCCTAATGAGTATGGAGTCAGTAACTCAAATGTCTGACATCATTTCCTAATGTTCAGTCTATAATGATTTGCCACCAATGTAACTGAAAATCACAATGCTATGTAAAACGTACAAAAAATATGATGCAAAACTTTCTACATTCTATTACAATCTGTACAGTTGATAGGTATGTGTCATATATTACGTTCAGCAAACAGCAGGGGAATGTCTTGTACAAAATATCAGGGAGGTGCTGGACTCTTGAAACAGGTGCAGCAGCCAATTGGCTGCAGCACACAAAATCCCAGACAGGAGTACAGGTAGGTCTGGCCTGGAGTCACCTTGTAAGTACTGACAGTCACACTGGGCATGCTCCTACACTTAGCTAACTTGAGCCCACGTCTGATACCTCATCAGCCCAAAGAACTGCTATGCGGAAATATGTCTGTGCATACAGACAGCTATGTATACATATCTGTCTCTCCATATCCCCCTTACACACGATTATCCTATCTAACAGTATATGGCACATATATATATATATATATATATATATGTATATATATATATATATATATATATATATATATATATATATATATATATATATATATATATATAAATTATGTTAACAAGATATATATAAGATATAGATATATATATATATATATATATATATATATATATATAGAGAGAGAGAGAGAGAGAGAGAGATTTATATATATATATATATATATATATAGATCTATATATATATATATATATATATATATATATATATATATATATATATATATATGGGTCTACTTCACTTCACCTAAAACTCATTTCACTGACACTGATTTCAGAGATACCAAATCACCAAAAGTTCACTTCACTTTACGTTCACTTTACCTAAAACTTATTTCACTGACAATTAGTACTTGCAGTGTGTAGAGTACTGTAAGGCAAGTAAAAGGTATATGTCCTTTTACCCACTGTAGTGTGATCTTGGAGTTACTATATATAGTTAGTGGGGTGTGGGGGGCATAGCCCCCCCCCCACCTAGTTTGGTTTTATATTGTCCGATTTGCTTTTATATTGTTCGGTAAAAAACAAACTAGGTGTGGGGCTACACCCACCCCAACTATATATACTAACTCCAGGATCACACTACAGTGGGGTAAAGGACATATACCTTTTACTTGCATTACAGTACTCTACACACTGCCAGTACTAATTGTCAGCGAAATGAGATTTAGGTGAAGTGGAGTAGACCCATGTAGGTATATATATATATATATATATATATATATATATATATATATATATATATACGTGTGTGTGTGTGTACACACACATATATATATGTGTGTGTACACACACATATATATATATATATATATATATATATATATATATATATATATATATATATATCTATATATATATATGTGTGTATGTGTGTGTGTACACGGTTCCCTATCAGAAGCCTGAAACACTATAAGCCTGAAAATCAAAATCCTGAAACCAAAAGCCTGAAAATTCAAAATCCCGAAAACCCATAATCCTGAAACTCAAAATCCTGAAAACACAAATAATGCTAATATGTCACTATAAAGACACTAATATCTACCGACTGACCCTGACCCTAACCCTAACCCTAAGGTCCGTCACTATCGCACACTCACCTGACCAGCCTAACTCACTTAAACCGCTAACCCCAATATTTGTCACTATTGCATACATGCCTAACCTGCGCCCTAACCCTAACTCACTTAAACTGCCCCTAACCCTAACATAAAACCAACCGCACACTTACCTGAACCCAACGCATGACCTAACACCACAGGGCTAACAATAGCAAAGCCACAATGACGTCAGTATGTCCATTTTGTGTTTTCAGGATTTTGAGTTTCAGGATTTTGGGTTTTCGGGATTTTGAATTTTCAGGCTTTTGGTTTCAGGATTTTGATTTTCAGGCTTATAGTGTTTCAGGCTTCTGATAGGGAACCGTGTATACACACACACACACACACACACACACATATATATATATATATATATATATATATATATATATATATATATATATTTATATATAAATGTATAGACTGATTTAGACTCTCCACATATATGTACCTAACACAGTTACATAATGCACACACACAGCTACAGTTAGGTTGCCATCCCTGTTATATAAGTATATATACATATATATATATATATATATATATATATATATATATATATATATATATATATATATGTGTGTGTGTGTGTGTGTGGATGTATGAATGTCCCCACTTACACACAGAATGCTGTGGTTATTTGCACCTACACACACAGCAGTTGTACGATGGTAACAGACCAATGCCACATAATGACAGAATACACTCACCAACATAACCCTGTGGCTGTGGAATGTCACCCTGTAGACAGGTAATGGTGAGCAGGTTGTATAATGTGCAATGTTTGCAATATGGGACTTGGACAGGCCATATTGTCACTAGTCAATTGTCCACCTACTAAACTGCAACCAGCCAGACAAAGCAATACTGGTAACTGTAGGTAACTGTACACAGATAGCAGGGGTATTAATAGGTATCCCACTGCTAGGACATGAGATACAATAGCATCAAGCAGGGTCACTCACCACTCCACACATGCTGAGTAATGCAAGGCTACTTTGCGTAGTCCACAAGTACTGTGGCTGCATCCAAATATACAACAGATATAACCTATGGCACGTGCAATAAGTACTGTAAGTTGTAGTGTGTAATAGTAAGCATGTAGGGGTTCTAATCTCACATCACCACCTTGTGTGTGTGTGTATAGATATATCCTCTATACCAGTACAGACATACCCATGTGGCCTATGTCTTTGCAATGGTTATTCATTTTATGGTCCTGTGACTACTTGCCAGCCTTTCAATTGTCCTCCTTTATAAGGCCTGCTGATGTCATCCACCTTAACAGCACTGGATGGCAATCTAATACAATATAAGTTCTGTGTTACCTGAGATAAGTACTTTGTGTTATAGTGTATACTACCTAAATAGGTAGGGGTTATAATCTCACAATATGCAACTCTTTCTGTGTGTGTGTGTGTGTAAATATATTCTCTTGCAGCAGTAAAGACAAGCCTGCATGACCTATGTCTCTGCAATGGTTATACATTTTAAGGCCCTGTAACTACTTGCCAGCCCTGCTGATATTATCCACCTTAACAGCACTGTTTGACAGTCTACTAATCAATAAGCTCTACAACACATGCAATAAGTACTTTGTGCTATAGTATATATTACTAGTTGGGTAGGGGTGCAAATCTCAAAACAGGCAACTCTTCTCAGTGTGTGTGCGTGTCTGTGTGTAAATATATCCCCTTGCAGCAGTGGGGGCATGCCTGTATGACCTATCACTGTGCAATGGTTATATATTTTAAAGCCCTGTGACTACTTTCCAGCCTCTCCATTGTCCTCCTTTACAAGGCCTGCTGATCTCATACACCTTAACAGCAGTGACTAACAATCAAATAAAAGATACGCTCCAGGGTGCATGCGATAAATGCTTTGTGCTGCAGTGTATAATACTAGATAGGTTGGGGCTCTAATCTCCTATAAGACAACTGTGTGTGTATAAGTATATTCCCTTGTAGCATTATGCATATGGGCTATTTATGTACAATGGCCATGCATTTCACTGCCCCATGACTAGCTGCTGACCATAAATAGCCCACATCTACCTAGGCATAACCGCTATCTGCCACCACCTGCACTTGTATATATGGAACACCAAGGTGACACGTAGCAAGGGTAGCAGACCTTGTCAAAGGGTATGCATGCATGATTATGCTGACTGCCCCCATTGTCCCTGACACAGTGTTCAACATATATGCACCTAGCTAACCTCACACAAATGCAGCCATACTTTGCCAATGTCATATTTCTGCTGTGCTGCCATCAAGGGTAGCAGACCTTGTCAAGGGTATGCATGCATGATTATGTTGACTGCCCTCATTGTCCCTGACACACTGCTCAACATATATGCACCTAGGTAACCACTCACATATACATCCGTACTTTGCTAATGTCATATTTCTGTTGTGCTGCCATGCCATCCAGTGCTGCTGTATTGCTGCCAAGTCTCCATAGCTTAGCCACTCAAACCCCTGATACAGGAACCTACACAGGTCTGTGAGGCACCTGTCATTCTGTAACACTACTGCCAGTCTAACATCATGCAACAAAGATACTCAAGTCTGATGTGTTGTAATGGCACATGGCAGCATAAAGCATAAGCCATGGCATAACAGTACCTAACAACACACCTGCATTTAAAGCAATATAGTCACCCTGTGCATCAGACACATACTTGCATGTCCCTGCATCAATGGCATGGATGGCAGGGATGTGGCACAGCTATCATCACATGCACAGGGTGTAGTGTGGGGTTGCCAGTGGCCTAGGCTGTGCCAAACAGTTGGCAGCATAGGTTCATAGGTTCATAGGTTTATACTAGGCTATCTGCCCTAAGGCATTTATAAGCCTAGCCCAAAGTTTTGTGGCTTACGCCACCCCTTATATGAAAAAATACTGTGCCCATTAGTTTGTTGTGCCTCTGTCCAGCAGTGACACAGAGATGATTCCCGGGGTAAACCTACGATCTCCCATCCACAGGTCACGATTTCTCTTGAACAGAGCCAGCAAGGTGCTCTGCCTCACATGGACCGGGATTTTATTCCACAGCATAGGGAGTCTCTGAGTGATAAATCTATCCCTCCAACATGTCCTATTTATATCCGTGCTAAGGTTTAAGTCACTTGCTCTAGTGGTTTTGGTGGATTTGGATTTTTTGAGGTGGAGCATGTCCATTAATTCCGGGTTGGACATGGCCTTGTATGTCAGGCACATGTCACCTCTGAGCAGACGGTATGCGACTGAATAGAGCTGGAGTTTCTTCAATCTGGCAGCATATGACAGATTTTGGAGTCCCTTTATCCTTTTGGTGAGGAACTTTTGGGGTCTCTCCAATTGCTGCAGATGTCGGGTGAGATACATCCCGAATGGGGCATTGTACTCGATCATTGGTCTGATAAGTGAAGAGTACAGGGGAACAATGACCTCACTAGATCTGGATGTGAATCCCTTCATGATCAGGTGGGCAATGTAGAAGGTCTTTCTAACCACTTTAGCAACGTGAGTGTCAAAAGAAAGGCCACTGTCAACCTGGGTCCCCAGGTCCCTGATAACCTCTTCTGTGCTTAGTGGATTGCCACCTATATGGTAGCTTGGGGTTACCTTGTTTTTCCCGAAGGGTATGACTATACATTTTTTGGCGTTTAACTTCAGGCCATGGCTCTGGCACCAGCTATCTGTTTCTGTGAGTCCCTTCTGAAGGATATCCGTGTCCGATGCATTTTCCACTATGGCGCCCAGTTTGCAGTCGTCTGCAAACTTTGTCAGCCAAAGTCCTCCCATGTTGGCCTGTACTTCTGAGAAGTAGATGCCGAACAATAGGGGGCCAAGGACCGAGCCATGTGGGACACCACTTGTGACCGGCTTGGAGTCTGACATAGCACCAGCAACTCTAACCCTGTGGGTTCTGTCCTTAAGCCAGTTTGCAACCCATCTTGTGGCATATGGGTTTACATTTAAGCTGGTAAGTTTTTCTTCAATGCCCAAGTGGGGTATTGTGTCGAAAGCCTTTGCAAGGTCAAGGTAGGCTGTATGGACTGCCTTTCCCTCATCAATGGCCTTGGTGACTGTTTCAAAGAAGTCGACCAAGTTCAAAAGGCATGATCTGCCCTTGACGAAGCCAAACTGGGTCGGGTCCAATGTCTGCAAGTCCCCTATATCTTTGTTTATGAGCTCCATTATGATCCTCTCCATAGCTTTGCAGACTAGACTTGTTAAGCTTATGGGGCGGTAATTACCAGGGTCCGTAGAGGCACCGCCTTTGTGGAGTGGGACCATAGTTGCCGTATGCCACTCCTTGGGCACGTATCCTGTGGTAAGGCTGAGATTAAACAGCTGCCTTATGTGCGGGTTTAATTCCTCATTTAGCTCGTGTAGCACACAGCCGGGGACACCATCCGGTCCCATTGATGCTGTGTTTTTAGCTTTAGAGAGAGCAGCTTTCACCTGCGCATTTGAGATGTCTGGGAGGCTACACTCCGCTGGGATAGTTATCTCTCCTTTAGGGGGGGGTGAAGTTTGCACTGAACCTGTCTGCCAGTATGTTGGCAATGTCTGTGGGTTCAGTGATTTTTGTATCATTTTGGACTAATTCTGAGCATATCTGGGAGTTTCCACCCAGGTTCCTAACATAGCTGAAAAAGGCCTTATGATTGTCCTTTGAATCCATGGCAATTTTTCTCTCAAAATTGGCCTTAGTTGATTTTATGAGTGCTCATATTTTTTTACTAATAATGATCAGGGGTGACATCCCTTTTATGGATTTTGTTCTATCATGTAATAGCTTTCTCCTCTTATTGTAAAGTTTGTTAATGGCTGGGGTCCACCAGACTGGACGTTTGCCCTTTGTGGAAAGAGTCCTGGTTTTATTTGGGATTGCCTGATCCATGCAGTCCTGGAGGTGTTCATAGAAGGCATTTGTAAGGGCTTCCGCAGCTTGGGTTGTGGTTTCCACTGACTCAGGGGTCTTGAAGGATACCACACCAGTCTTGAGTAGTGTGAAGTTTGCTTTAGAGAAGTTCTTCACTGTGGTCTTTTTTGTTTGGGGTGGGGGCGGGATGTGGATTTCCAGTGAGATTAGTTTATGATCAGATCTCACCAATGAGGGATATACTTCCGGTGTGGAGCATTTTGTCCCCATGTTTGTGATAATGAGATCTAGTATATTTTCTCCTCTCGTAGGAACAGTGACTAGCTGTTCCATGGCATTTGAATTTATGAACTCCAGAAACCGTCGGGCTAGAAAGTTAGGGCTTGAGTAATGTTCCCAGTCTATATTCGGGTAGTTGAAGTCACCCAATATGATGGTGTTTGGAGATACATTTATACCCTCCAGTGTCTTCAGGAAGGCTGTGTGGGGTTCCTGAGTTTGAGAGGGTGGCCTGTAGCATGCTACAATTTGTAGAGCAGTTTTGCCTATGGTTAGTTGCACCAGGATGGTTTCCGAAGCTTCGTGCATTGCCACCAACCTGGAGGTGTGGGTATCCTTTATGAATATGGATACACCCCCTCCTTTTGTGGTGTGGTCCGGGTATTGGGGCCAGAACGCATGATATGAGGTAAAACCTAATAGTGCCGGGGTGCTCTCAGGAGCCTTGAACCAGGTTTCAGTTACAGCACAGACATCGATGTTCTCCATACTGAGAAGGGCCTCGACTGCGTGCATTTTGAGATTTAGACTTCTGGCATTGAGCAGCATTACCCTCAGTTTCTTCCCATTTTTGTTTTCTAGGGTGGTAGGTTTAGAATTTGAGCCTTGCCTAAAAAAGGCACTATGGGGGTGGCAAGAGCCTTAGCCAATATCCGGAATCCCAGGGGTTACAGGTGCAACCCATCCCTTGCGAAGATGCATTGCTTGTCAAGCATGTCATCCCAGGCAGACAGACACTGGATCCCCTTTGAATGACACCAGACATTAAGCCAATTGTTAAAGCTGATCATCTTGTCTCTATATTGTGGCATCATTCTTGGTGAAGGAAGGATACTGCTCAGGGTCAGGGTCATACCTGCCTGGGCTACATAATCAGAGAGCTCCTCTATGTCTCTTTTCATGTAGTCCAGGGAGGTACGTCTCAGGTCGTTCACACCAGCATGGACAATGACTGTGTCATATTTGTACTTGCCATGGAGTGACCCGAGTGCTTGTGTTATGTGGTGGATTTTAGCGCCCGGTAGGCAGCTTACTGTGACCCTCTCCTTGTTCAGCCTGGTGAGTGGGACGTCAGTGTTTCTGACTATGGAGTCACCTATGACAAGTATGTTTGGTGTTGTATTTGGCCTTAAGGGCTGTGACTGCTTTGCACACTGATTTTGTGTTTTATGTGCTGCTTGTGGGGTGTCTTGAGGTAGCAGTTGTTTGGGTGTCTGCTTTGGAGGCCTCTGCTGTTTAGGTAAATTTTTACTCAGAGCCTCCGAGTATGTCTTTGTGTGTTTATGTGTTTGATTCAGTGGTGTGGTAGCATTATGTGAGGCTGGTTTTGTGGTGTGTGTAGTTGCCTTCTCCTCTTGTCTGGTCTTGCCAGTCCTGAGTTGAGAGAGCTCAGCCTCCAGTTTGGCTAAATAGCTGCATCTCTCGCAAGTATTTGTGTTATGTGGGAGGAGGAGAGGGTTGTCTGTGTACATGAGGCAATTGTAACATTGCCTCAATATTCCCAGATTCACCAACTGGGCAGGAGAGGACGCCAGCATCTGGCCCTTCGACATGCTATAAAAATTAAGAAGTTAGGTATGAGATTGAATAAGAGAGGACTTAGTAAGGAAGTGGGTACTTCTGGGGGGGTTTCGCAAGTGAGGGACTTTGTATAATATAGAAGTGACAAGTGCTGAGCTTTTTTTTTTTTTTTTTTGAGAAAAAAAAAAAAAAAGAAAGAAACTTTTAGGAACAAGTGCTGCGCTTTTTAGTCAAGGGATATACTGTTTAGGTTACTAGTAGAGCAGTTCTAAGGGAAAAAATGAAAAAATGAAGAACAGACTTTATGGAGCCAGAAAAAGTTTAACCTTATTAAACCGGCGCTGCCCGATGCTGCTCTAGTGGCAACTCCGTGCTAAATCGCGCTAAAGCGTGCTTTATAGCAGGGGGCTGGAAAAGGCAGGAAATGACCCAAAATGGCCACTGAACTACAAGTTACTGTCTTAAACCACTCCTTTGAGGACAAACAGGCAGCTCAGTACTCCCCACTCCCACTGGTGAGTAAAGAAACTTCCCCCTGACCAAACAAAGAAAATGGAGAAGTACAGGAACCAAGACAAAGCCCAGGGATTAGCAAAATCTGATCACTGGAACAAACTAGCCAGGAAAGTTAGGAGAACAAGAAAATTTTTTGTTTTTTCAAGTTTTTTTTTTCGCAGACAGAACAGAAAACACAATAAAGCTTTGCTTTTCGATTAAATGCTATCAAAAGCTAGTACACTTGAGTGTATTAGCCTGTAGTTTAACTTTTAAGCAAACTTAAACTAAGAAGTGCAACCAACAATTAAAGCTTATAAAAACAGGAAAAACAGGTAATACCACTATAAAATAGACAGAAACAGTCGTCGAATAACACAAATGGTCGAAAAATGCAAGAAATGTGTGTGAGTCAGGTAGGGGTGATAGTTAGCTTTGCCATGGAGAGGTGCCATGTGTGTCTGTTGATGACCTGCATGTTACTGTGATGTTTGAAGGTGTGCATGTACACTGTCAAACTCAGTGCTAGCCCTACACATGTGTATTTTGGACAGCTGTAGACTGTACATGGCAGAGTGGACCATCCACCATCTGTAGCCACAAACATGGGAACTGGCTCTGCTAGGAGTGGCATTGACATCACCATGCCCAGGGTCAAATGTGGTGCTAGTAACTGATGGTGACTGCTGTCTGCTAGGCCCGTGTCCCCCACAGGACTACCCAGAATGACCTGCCCATGGCCTGCCTCATCATGGTTTGGATAGCACACTTCCTTCTGTAGTGATGGAGGTACTGCCACTACAGGAGCATGAGTGTGCACTGCCATGTGGAGTCTCAGCAGATGGTGCTGCTGACCTATAATCCACATGCCAATGCCCTACTCCAGCCAGATGTTCTAGCACAGACAATCTCTGGTGAAAGACTGAAACTGTCTCAGCCCACTATCTGTCCACTACATCAGTGAAATGATCCATGGTGCCAACAGTTTGGTGGAGGCAGTCATGGATGACAAACTGTGCTGCATTCATAATCCTTAGCATCCATCTGTTGCTGCCTTTGAAACATGCCTGTGTCTCCATGATTGGCCAAAACACCTGGCAAGTGACCCATTATATGACACCTGTGAAAGATGGTGGATGGGCAGCAGTCCTCCTTTGAGCACGCTTGTCAATCTGCCTGTGCAGGACCTCACCAGCTCTCTGGCTATGGCCAATGTCTTCACTCACTGATACCATAGTTGCCACACTCTTCTTTTCAATGTCACCACCCTCTGACTGTCTGATATCTGTGTCCTCAGGGGACTGGGTATGTGTGGGCATACTGACTGTGTGCAGGGACAATGGTGGAGGAAGTGGGATGTCAACCGAGGGACAGATTCAGCCCCCAACAACCTCACATGTGCCTCCCTATGGCCAACATCATCATCAGAGTCCAAGGAGACATTGACATCAGGTTGTGAGAGGGACAGACGCCAACCCCCACATTTACCTGTGAGAAGGAAGACAAAAACAGTGCATTACTACCTTTACTATTATGTATGGTAATCCACACAGACACAAACAGATGAGGACCCACAACTGTATTACACATCCCACATCTTATTTCTGATCCCATGCACAATACACAAACACAGACAAGACAGGCCATTTATAACATGCACTGCAGCTACATCCAGTTAACGTTGCCAGTACAATACCCATGTGATGAGATAAGCAATATGACAGTGTATCTGATAGACCTACATCTAAAACCCAGTGCACCTGGGCTCATCCAGACTCTGCTACACTTTGCTGTGAAGGAAAGGTTAGTTTGCTGTTATTTTTTGTATTTCTGTATTGCCTTTCTATATTTTGAATACTGTAGTTTGTTTTCTTTACCTTGTGTTTTGCTTGCATTCTGTTTAACAGCATATTAAAACTTCAAAAGAGACCACAGCTCTCTCTGTTCTGAGTCAGGCAGAATTTTTCTCCTCCCTCCCACCCATTTAAGTTGTCTTGTTAAATACCACTGTCTTTCTAGTTGCCGCCTCTTATGTTAATCTGACCATATATCTCATTTCTCTCTACTTTCACTGGCTTATGTGAGTAATCACAAAACCATCACTTTTGAAATCCCACCCCTTCAATTATTTAAATTTATTGGCCATCCTACAGTATTTCATAGTACCAAAATACAAAAGTAACCACCCCTTTCAGTCCATCTTGCTGTTTTAAAATAGTAACTCTCCACTAAACCTTAACTTTTAAACAGGTAAAACTCAAGTTACCTACTTTCATATCTAACTTCTCTAGTGCACACTGCAGAGTGCATTCTTTTCAATCTTACCTTTAAGCATCCCTGTTACTAGCACTTTCTCTAATACCTAAAAGATCATCTCTACTTGACTCCAAGTAGACTTTTCTCTATCTGTTAAACCTAGCACTTGCTCCTACAGTACTTATTACCTTGATACGGCACTCTTATAGATAGCACCCCAAAAGGCAAACCCCCATTTCTCGGTCACTCCGTCCCCGGAATCTCTTTTAAAGTTTTTGTCTAGTCCTTCTAGCATGTCGAGGGATCAGTTGCTAGTGTCCTCTCCTGCTCAGCTGGTGAACCTGGGAATATTGAGGCAATGTTACAATTGCCTCATGTACCTGAACAACCCTCTCATCCTCCCACAAAACACAAATACATGCGAGAGATGCAACTATACGGCCAAACTGGAGGCTGAGCTCTCTCAACATAGGACTGGCAAGACCAGTCAGGAGGAGAAGGTTACCACACACACTATAGACCCAGTCTCACATAGTACCATCACAACCTCAAATCATACACATAAACACACAAAGACATACTGGCGGCTCTGATCAAAAATCTACCAAAACAGCAGAGGCCACCAAAGCAGACACCCAAACAACCACCACCTCAGAACACAACACCTGCAACACATAGACCTCACAGTCAGAGTGTCAAACAGTCACAGCCCTTAAGGCCAAACACAATGCCAGACACACTAGTCATTGGTGACTCCATAGTCAGACACACTGGGGTCCCGCTCACCACACTGAGCAAGGAGAAGGTCACAGTAGCCTGACTGGCGGGCACTAGAATGCGGCACATGGGCCAAGCACTCACGTCTCTCAACAGCAGGTACAAATATGACTCAGTCATTGTCCACGCTGGTGTAAGCGACCTGAGGCGTACCTCCTTGGACTACATGAAAAGAGACATTGAGGAGCTCTCTGATTATGTAGCCCAGGCAGGTATGACCCTGACCTTGAGCAGTATCCTACCTTCACCAAGAATGATGCCACAATACAGAGATAAGATGATCAGCTTTAACAATTGGCTTAAACTCTGGTGTCATTCAAAGGGGATCCAATGTCTGTCTGCCTGGGATGACATGCTGGACAAGCCACGCTGCCAAGGGGCGGCTTGCACCTGTCACCCTGGGATTCCGGATATTGGCAAAGGCTCTTGCCACCCCATAGTGCCTTTTTAGGCAAGGCTCAAATTCTAAACCTACCACCCTAGAACACAAAAAGGAAAAAACTAAGGGTAATGCTGCTCAATGCCAGAAGTCTAAATCTCAAAATGCACGCACTCGAGGCCCTTCTCAGTATGGAGAACATCGATGTCTGTGCAGTGACAGAAACCTGGTTCAAGGCTCCTGAGAGCACCCCAGCACTATCAGGTTTTACCTCTTATCATGCGTTCCAGCCCCAAAATCCGGACAATACCAAGAAAGGAGGGTATCCATATTCATCAAAGACACCCACACCTCAAGACTGGTGGCAACGCACGATGCATCGGAGACCATCCAGGTGCAATTAACCATAGGCAAGACTGCTCTGCAAATTGTAGCATGTTACAGGCCACCCTCACAAACTCAGGAACCTCACATGGCCTTCCTGAAAACACTAGAGGGATAAATGTATCACCAAACACCATCATACTAGGTGACTTCAATTACCCTAATATAGACTGGGAACACTACTCAAGCCCAAACACCCTAGCCCAAAAGTTCCTGGAATTCATAAACTCAAATGCCATGGAACAACTAGTCACCATCCCACAAGAGGAGAAAACATACTTGATCTCATCATCACGAACATGGGAGCACAATGTTCAACACGGAAGTATACCCCTCACTGGTGAGATCAGATCACAAACTAATCTCGCTGGAGGTCCTCATCCCACCCCACCTGAAATAAAAAGACCACAGTAAAGAACTTCTCGAAAGCCGACTTCACACTTCTAAAGACTAGTGTGGTCTCCTTTAAGGCCCCGAGCCGACGGAAAACAGTACTCAAGCCGCTGAATCACTTACAAATGCCTTCTACCAGCACCTGCAGGACTGCATGGATAAGGCAATCCCAAGCAAAACAAAGACTCTTTGTACCAAAGGCAAGCGTCCACTCTGGTGGACCCCAGCCATAAACAAACTCTACAACAAAAGGAGGAAGCTACTACAAGATAGAGCAAAATCCTTAAAAGGTAAGACACCCTTGATCACTATAAGT
Organism: Protopterus annectens; assembly: GCF_019279795.1. NCBI lineage: Eukaryota > Metazoa > Chordata > Ceratodontiformes > Protopteridae > Protopterus > Protopterus annectens. Next base: position 556,014,577 of record NC_056735.1, read on the forward strand.
AAAAACTAAGAGCTCTCATAAAATCATCCAAAGCAAATTTTGAGAGAAAAATAGCTAAAGACTCAAAAGACAATCATAAGGCCTTCTTTAGCTATGTTAGAAACCTGGGAGGAAACTCCCAGATATGCTCAGAACTAGTTCAAAATGATGTGAAGATTACTGATCCTACAGACATTGCCAACATACTGGCTGACAGGTTCAGTGCAAACTTCTCCCCTCCCTAAAGGAGAGATATCTATACCAAGCGATTGCAGCCCCCAAACATCTCCAACGCCCAAGTGAGAACTGCTCTCTCCAAAGCAAAAACACAGCATCCATGGGACCTGATGGTGTCCCCGGCTGTGTGCTCCACGAACTCAATGAGGAATTAAACCCACAGCTAGGACAGCTGTTTAATCATAGTCTTACCTCTGGATACGTGCCCAGGGGTGGCACACTGCAACTGTGGTCCCACTTCACAAAGGCGGTGCCTCCACCGACCCTGGAAATTACCGGCCCATTAGCTTGACAAGCCTTATCTGCAAAGCCATGGAGAGGATCATAATGGACCTCATAAATAAAGACATAGGGAATTTGCAGACTTTGGATCCATCCCAGTTTGGCTTTGTCAAAGGCAGATCATGCCTTCTAAACTTGGTTGACTTTTGAAACAGTCACCAAAGCCATTGATGAGGAAAGGCAGTCCATACAGCCTACCTCGATCTGGCGAAGGCCTTTGATACAATACCCCACTCGGGTATCATTGAAAAACTCATCAGCTTAAATGTTAACCCATACATCACAAGATGGGTTGCAAACTGGCTGAGTGACAGAACCCACAGGGTCAGAGTTGCTGGCGCCATGTCAGACTCAAAGCCTGTCACAAGTGGTGTACCACAGGGCTCAGTCCTGGGCCCACTCTTGTTTGGCATCTACTTTTCCAAGTACAAGCAAACACAGGAGGGTTATGGCTGACAAAGTTTGCAGATGACTGCAAACTGGGCGCCATAGTAGAAAACACATCTGACACAGATATCCTTCAGAAGGGTCTCACAGATACGGATAACTGGTGCCAGAGCCATGGCCTAAAGTTAAATGCCAAAAAATGCATAGTCATACCCTTCGGGAAAAACAAGGTTACCCCTAGCTACCAAATAGGTGGCAATCCACTGAGTACAGAAGAAGTTATCAGGGACCTGGGGACCCAGGTTGATAGTAGTCTGTCATTCGACACCCATGTAGCTAAAGTAGTTAGGAAGACCTTCTACATTGCCCACCTTATCATGAAGGGATTCTCATCTAGATCAAGGGAGGTCATAGTCTCCCTATACTCATCACTCATCAGACCAATGATTGAGTACAATGCCCCATTCGGAATGTATCTGACCCGACACTTGCAGCAGCTGGAGAGGCCACAAAGTTCCTCACCAAAAGGATAAAGGGTCTCAAACATCTGTCCTATGCTGCCCGACTGAAAGAACTCCAGCTCTATTCAGTCGCTTCAGAGGTGACCTTTGCCTAACATACAAGGCCATGTCAAACCCAGATTTGATGAATATGCTTCACCTCAAAAAATCTAGATCCGTCAGAGCCACAAGGCCGGGAGACTTAAACCTCGACACGGCTATTAATAGGACGTGCTGGAGGGATAGATTCATCACCCAAAGACTCCCTATGCTGTGGAATAAAATCCCGGTATATGTGAGGCAGAGCACCTCGCTGGCCTTGTTCAAGAGAAATCTTGACCAATGGATGGGAGATCGCAGATATACCCCAGGGATTACCTCAGTGTCACTGCTCAACAGAGGCACAGCAAAATAATGGGTATAGTTCCCCATACTAAAGGGGTGGCGTAAGCCACAAAACTATGGGCTAGGCTTGTAAATGCCCTCGGGCAGATAGCCTAGTATGAACCTATGAACCTATGAACCTTTCTTGAGCATAATATGCCAGTTGTAGTATCAGTGCCTCAGGTATGTATCACCTTCCTATTGTGTGTGAACAGGCATCTTAGAGTGATTGCCTCCTGTATAACAGGCTGTATAGTCCTTGTTAACATTACATGCAAATGTGTTAATGCTCCTGCAAATACACAGCTGTGATTACGGATTCTATGCACTTCAGTTAACTGCTCCAAAATGGAACATATAACTATTCTACTCTGGCTAAGCATAACAATTGTGCATAGGTCACTATGGTAGTCTTTAACATTCTTTGGATATATACGATCTGTCAAACAACAGTAACACACTTACCAGGTACAGCACCTCGAACTCTAGCCACACCTGATGTACCTATGAAAATGTGAGGCACATGTATTGCCAGCAATACCACATGTTGCATTGTTTCAAGGTAATATGTGCATATATTTACATGTGCAGTAGCTAATGTGTTACTGCCTACATTGGTGACTTTCTGAGTATGTGTGCACAACTGTGTATTAAAACCAAGTCCCCAATGCAGATAGACCTGACACCCATGTACTGGTATGCAGAGCCTGCCAAATGACTGATACAGTATTACACTGATGGACACAGTAAGCTTACCTGGACGGTCCTCTGATGTGGACACTGTGACACCCACTTCCAGGAAGTATGGTGTGATGGATTGCTGGGAGGTGGTGGCTGATCCCAGGTTCACCAGGTATTCCTCTGTGGCCAAGAGTGCTTGCACTGTTGCAGGCCCTCCACCAATAGCAGCATGGTCCCTGCCCTTAGCAACCGCCCTTTGTCATGCAGCATTGACCAAATCTGTGGCCCAGTATCGAACCTGCTTGTAGGTCATGTCCTGTTGGCCAGTTTGGTTCACTGTCATGATGAGGTCAGCCCACAGTGCTGCATGTTGGTCATGATTTTGGCGACTCCTGGACAGCAGAATGTGCTGATGCAGTCTGAGGCCATCCAGGATAACATTATTTTTTTTGTGGCTGTAAATGCTGGGTGCCTCCTGCAACACATTGATCCTGAAAGACAGCAAGAGGGGAAAACATCACAGGATCAGATACATGGACATCCACTCTGTGCATACCCTGCACATCCAAAATGGACTGAACTATCCACTGCTCCCTCATACGTCATACCCCAAAGTCTATTAACACAATACATGACTGGCTATCACCAAGATAGTAGCAATAACGGTTATGTCCCTGTGTGCCATGACAGTGTCTGTTGTATGTCTCTACACCCATCACTGCAGTCTACTGTGGTGTGTCCCCCATGGGCAAAGTCCCACTGCTATGTCATACAGCCACTGTTAGAAAAATAGCCACATGTTATTACAACAACTATATGGGGACAGTCCAGTAACACCAGTGTGCCACAGTAAAATACAGCAATGCAAACCTGATGTAGTATATCTTCCTTGTAAGCATCATACATCTCCACTACACAGATGTTTGCAAAATGTGAATGTATGCCTCATAGATGTGTTTCTTTTTGCACAAACATGTGGATGTCTGACAAATGGTCAGGCTATCATTGTTGGTTGTTGTCAGAATATAGAGAATCTGGGCATCACATGCCAGACCACTCAGAATAAAATTACACTACAGTAATCTCCGCTAGTCTATTCATAGTCTTACTTTGTATGGCCAATATGTACACTCTGTTACTGAGTTTGGGCCTGTTTCCCCCACTAATAATGGCTATGACCTGAATTCCTGCTGTAAGGGGTTGACAGATATGTTAGCCATAGCTCTCAAGCAATGAGGTACAACTGTCAACAAAACAGTGACCTAGCCAGAATACATCAATGGTAGTCAGGGACACCTTTACAATGTCTGAACTATTTCTGTGTGACAGAGAGACTGGAAGGAGATGAATTACAGTACATTGTGCGATATTACAACTGTGTACACCCGTACTTACTGTCAATATGTCTAACTGATAATCCACTAGCTTTTCTACAGGGGCCGACCATTGTAGGAGGGAGCAACAGGGGCAGAGCTGTGATTTGATTCAAAGCAGGGACAGTTGAGAGGTATGCCTGTAGCTGTTGGACAGTAGAGATTCAGAAACATGTCAATGCCATAGATGTACTAGAGGCCTACTGTTGTAATCCCTTTTCCCCATACCTCCATCCTCCCATTTGCATCCCATTATATGGGCACATGTATTACATATCTGGTAGAGTGAAGTAATTCTTTTTTGACCAGATCTTCTGCAAACAAGTTGCTAAACTGTAGTGTGTCTGAGTAAAGCAGCATACAGACCTGTTCCCCATAGGCAGTTGATCGACTTTTGTAGGGAATGTTCATTAACAACTATTGCCTGTGCATCTATCTGTGATTCATACTTGCTAATTGCATCAAAAACAGCTGTATTGCAGTTTCATTAGCCAATGATATGGCACTACAGTGCAATATTTATGGGCTTCATCTAGGCCTTGACCTCTTTCCTAGTCTTTGTTATGGACATTAGTGAGGTGTGGAGACTACAGCATCACAGAGGGTAGGTACAAATATAGTTCACTGTTGAGATTTATGAGGTATGTTCATAGTTTTGCATGATATGTTTGGCCATTGTCCCATGACATTGTGATTATCTGGCAGTTCAATGGTAAATATTATGAGTTGAGATAAGTAAGGAGAAAGACATGTGAATGTCAGATGTCCTACTCATCAGAATATGCATGCTGATGCAGTAGCTGCTATTCTATCAGCTCACAATCTTTCTAGTTGCAAACTGTGAAAAATGTCCCTATTGCTGGACCTTTGCCTCCCCACCCTTTATGTATGGTATTGTCTCGATCCCTTTTGTAGGGGGTTGTGAGGTATGGTAGATCAGTAAGCTAGCTCAACATACAGCTCCATATGTTCCAGGCTGCAGCTGCTGCTACAGCCTAGGACACATAGGGGGTAGTGTGAACTCTTTAGAGGACAGCAAGCTGTATGTGTAACTGAGGCAGCAGTGTCAACATGTCATCACAGCAGAGCCAGGGTAAGGGCATCATTTGCAGTCCAATCTAGGCATGTGCATAAGGTACATCTGTTATGTAACAGTGCCAATCACAGAGTTGCAGGTGGCATATAGTTTGGCTATACAAATATATGCAATGTGTCCCTACCTACAGGCCTTTCACTTGCAAACATGGGTAGTACTTAATACAGTAGCAGCAACCAGTGTGGGTTAAACTTGCATGACTCAGCCATTACTTGCTGTGTTCACAAGAATGTAATTAATGTGCAACAAACTGGATTCAATCCCAGGACTGTGTGTGGCAAAATATACTACATGCAAGGCATTTAATTGACTGAGCTACTGAGTCAGTGCTGTAGCAGGTGTATTTGCAAGATATATGTGCATACATACAGTCTGTGACACATGTCTGTATGGCTTTCAAAGGCAGTTGTGCAGCAGGGTTCCAGTTGTAAACATGTACTTTGCCGTTGCCGCCTTAGCAGGTGTGTCTACAGATGTTGCTGATAAAAAGGAACAATTATCTGCTATCATACTTCTCAACCTCTTAGAGCAAGAAATCTGGACAAAGCCATAAATAAAAGTGAGGGAAAGGCCCAAAAGTAGAGACAATCTTTAAATATTGTTCTTACAAACTTAGAATATTGATAGAATAACAGGTTTTGCATTAGCATGTGTTTTCTGTAGTGTATGAAGTGTGAAACCCAAATGTCTGTCATCATTTTCTAACCTCAATCTTTAATGACTGCCACTACTTTGCCAGAAAAATACAATTTTTATAAAGAATGGGCCAAAAATAGGGGACAAAACTCTGAACATTCTGCAACAATCTGTATAGTTGATAGGTATACCAGCTATTCCAGGCCTCACATACATCTATTATTATTTATTTGGCTGTGTACTGGTGTAGTGTTTTCATCACAGTCCCAGGTACACTTCCATTTTTCCCATTATATGTACTTGCAGTCTGTCAATGGCAATCAGTATATTTTGCTGGAAACATTTAGAGCTGAGTGACCAAGTGGGCTATTGCACGATGCAGTAGTTGACCGGGGCCTGGGTTCAAGATGAGGCAAGGGGGATTATTTTGCAGATGTGCCTAACACTGTGTGAAACACATCATTAAGCCACTTTTAAGCACATTTACTTGGGTTTGCATGATGCACTGCATTGCATTGCATCATGCTGCTTAGCTGCACGTAAACCTGCACTAATAATAAAAAAAGAAAAGAAAAAAGGGGGTGATAGGACATTGGTGAAATGGGGGCAAGCAGGGGAAAAACATACTGAAAGGCAGGTAGGGTTGTGTAGAAAGGGTATAGGAAAGGATCATAGCTTTCCATTTCTTGTACAACAACAGCTGTGCAGTTTTTACAGGCTGTGTACATGAATTTGGACCCTCAAAGCCCAGAGATAGGGGAAAAGACAACATTTACTGTGTTGTCAAGCCAATTGGACCTAATTAGTTGTGTCCAGTGGACACATGTGAGAGATGGAGAGCTATGCATGGGGAGATATTTTTTGTGGGACAGGAGCCCATTTTTTTATGGAGAGAGTGGAATTTTGGGGAAGGGATGTAGGCACATGGGGGAGGTAAATTGGGTAGAACAAGTTGCATTTACATACCATATAGGGGTGGTGTGTGACACATGTGGGGGTAAACACCTTGGATACGGAGAGTGTTGTTGAATCAGAGATGCATGTGCCCCCAGAAAGCAGCTGCTTGACTGAGCTCACCACTCATGGGCAGGCAACACTGCTCCTTCACTGCCCTAAATGTGGCTATGCTGAAGGCTGCCACCAGGCCCCACCAGGTCATCAAGTCTGCACTCAATCAAGCACAACTGACATTCATAGCTCCTATGAACAGTCTTGCGCACCATGGCTGGTAGTTGATCCTGGGTGACTATCGCACCTATGCAGCAGGTCCCAGAGGAGCGGATCCCATCCCCTGAGATGGTACCACTCAAAAGTGGTGCAGGACCAGCAGAGGAGGCACCACTGGCTTGGGTCCCAGACACGCTAGGACCCAGTGACACTGCCGGCTGAGGCAGGGTTGGTCAATCAGCAGGAACTGGCCTACCTTGACATGCTGTGGTGATAGAGGTATAACAATGTGTATAGGTTAGTTATGAACAAAACATGTTGTTAATTATAACACCATGCCAGAACATTGAAAATAATCCATTAACATATCCATGCATATTATATGGGACACAACAATAAATAACATAACAGTTAGAATATTAAAGGCATGCCAATAACAGTTACGGCATAAGCCCAACAACATCGGTAATTCAACAAAATATGTTAATATGCAACCATTGTGATACATAACAATAATAAAACACATCCCCCAAAATAAAGTTTAGGGAACAACATATGTTAATAGTAAACCATATCCAATGTATAATAATAATAATAATAATAATGATACATTTAGATGAATATAAGGGGTGGGGAGAGAAAGAAATACAGTCCATTAATACTTTACAACAGTATTGCTATACTCTACAGGTCTGTCTTTCCTTTATGTATAACAGTGCCCTAGAGCTGCTGTAGCACATACATACCTCTCAAGCTATCTGCATGGGACAGTATGGGTTAAGCAGTAACACCTGCAGGTACACATCTACAGAGAACACTTATACATCAGGTGGACCTATATAACTACCAAGGTGTACTGTGGACTGATATAGTGTGACTGTGCTATTGACATAGTTATGTTGACAATACATCTGTGACAGAGGGATTACGCAACAGTAATTACAGTCAATGGCAGTGTGACACTTGAGAGGCATGTATGTGTACAGTATAGAGAGTAAACAACTATTATGCCATCCTTGGCAGGCATGGGGATAGAGCTTCAGCAAACTTTCACAGACACTCCAGGCATGCAGCCATACCAAGATTATACATTTTATTTATTTTATTTCCTTTCATTACTATTGTACTTTTTGCCTTTATTTTATGAAGTCTTTTCACTTTCCTGGTCAATGCTCTTAACCATCTGTTATGTCTGAACATGCAAATTATTTACTCATAATAAGGGCTGCTTCACCTATTGACCTGTATTTCCTGTGGTGAGAACATCTGTTATCAATATGCAACTGATTTGGTAATATTTATTACTACATGGCACTGAATTTGAACCCTGATCTGTGTGTGGCAAAATGTACTTGTGACATAGCATTTAACAAATTGAGCTACTGCTGACTACTGATTGACTGACATTTGCCTAGATCTCACCTGGAAACAAAATTTGACCTGGTAATAATATCACAGTTTTATACTAGACTGCACTGACAGTTGAACACACATGCATGAGATTCATGTATGGCAGAGATACTAGGTAAACTATACATTACTACACAGAATGCAGGTGTACACAATACACTGTGAGTGGGTGGAAATATCTGTGAAGTCTACAAACTGTATCAGATTATTGGGTTGGTGACCTCACCCACATACAGTTGCAGATAGTATATTTCCAGTATGCAGATATTTCACTGTCATACTTGCCTGCTGTTCCGTACCGCGGACCATGAATGCATGTATGCTATGATATGCTTAGTTAAACTTGTTAGTTAGTTCATAGAGATATGAAGTATCTGAACTAGCTGGTGGGAGTAGGATTTGATAGTAAGATAGCTTTTGTATGCTGTTGCCTGCTTTTTCTTCCACTAGGAATTGAGGATGGATTTGACTGTATTCCTAGAAGAGTGATTACTGTATTCATAGTAGAGCTTTATCAAGGTTTTGTTTGTCCTATATCTAAATCTTCTCCTTCTCCCCTCTTTTCCCAGCTATATCACCTCCTGACCATTTCTAGGTCTGGGATCTTATCACCTAACTAAGACTGCTGCCTCCTATACTACTCTAAGGAACGACGCCAACCCTCTTTTGGGAGTACTCTCCTGGAAAGATAGAAGAAAGTATGTCCTACAGTTCCTGCAATCTGTAAATAACAGTTGTTAGCTTTTCTCTCAGTGTAACTGTAAAACCCAAAGCCAGGTCAGCCAGCAGCCAAACATTGCTTCTTCCAACCAACGGACCAAAGGTCTCCATTAGTATCCCCAGCAACCTTGCCTCTTACTGTATGCAGTAAGCCCTGTAAGTAGCCACGGTTCCAGTACCTGCTGTTGCCTCTAGGTGGCACCCTTCTCTTATAGATATTCCCCTCTGTAAGTAATTTCTCCCCAGTAAACTCTCTTTATCTTACCCTCTGTTAGTCCCTTTATGCCCCACCACCTTTATCTACTTTCCCTACTACTTCTAGCATCAACTCACTCCTACCTTTTGCCATCTAACTTTCACATATCCCTTGGTTAACTCACCTGTACGATCTGCACTTCACTGATTGTTTTCACCTGAAACTGTTTGTTTCTGCCCCGCTCCGCTCCCCTCCCTACCCCCTTATCCCACCCACCCCACGTACCCTTACCCTTATACCTCACTTTCCACACCCCCTAAGCAATCCCACCTATCCATAACTCCAACCTCAATTGTAAATCTCCTCCCACTGGTAACTACCATACCATTTCCTTCTCATCTCCACTCCCTCCTACACCTAAGCTTATACTCTGGCTCTTTCCAAGTTTCTCCAACTTACTCTATAGTCATAGCCCAACCTTTACTCTGGGAGTTCCTTTTATCCCCTCCTCAACATGTCTTCTAAAACAAACAAAACGCCATCCATGGCCTCTATAATAAAACAAAACCCAGTCAAGCTATTACCCCTGTTTATTTCTTCTCTAGTACTCACACTACCCTATCTCCTGACCTCTTATGAAATAAAATATAATTATCACTTTAAAACCTCTTCCAAACAAACTGCCTCAGATTTAATAACCCCAAAGTTCACACATTCAAACATTACTTCTACCTCTTCCTACCTCTGAGCCAAATATCATAGACTATCTCATATTAAATCTAATAATCTCATGTTAAGGAAACTAAAATATTTATTGTTGTTTACCTGTAAGCCACACTTACAATACAACCCCTCTACCCTGGTAGATGGCGATATACATCCAAACCCAGGACCCTCTACTATTTCCTCTGAAGCCACACCTATTATCTCAAACTCTTCCCCTCATTTACCAACCCTTAATGCACATTCCTTACTCATAGGACACCTTAATATCAGAAGTGTTAACAACAAAGTCACCCATCTCTACTCTCTTCTTGAATATTACTCTTTTGACATCCTATGTTTAATGGAAACCTGGTTAAAACCCCTCACTAAAGATACAGAAATCATTCCCCCAGGTTACAACATTTTAAGACAAGACTGCAATACCATAAAGGTGGGGGAGTAGCACTCATATTTAAGACTGAACTAAATATATCCTTAGTACCCTATGCTCCCCTGGAGAACACCAAAACTGAACTCCTTATATCAAAGCTACAACTGAACCCAAATAAAGCCATATATATTATCTGTACCTATCTACCTCCTGGAAATAACTCCATAGTAATAGAAAATCTCCTTAGCTGGGCTTCATCCACCTACCCACAAGAAACTGTAATACTTGGAGACTTCAACCTTGATTGGTCCTCAGTTAATACTAATAACCCAGTCTCTCATATTAATCTCCATGGCTTTACTCAGACTATAAATACCTCCACTAGGATTAATAAACCTAACAACAAAGAAAGTATACTAGATTGGATTCTTGTGAATAAACCACAGCTACAATATCAAACTGGCACTTTGCCAGATGACATTAGCGATCACAACTTAACCTATATCATAAGAAAGAAAAATATCACTACTAATGCCCCTACCATCAGAACCTCTCGTAGTAATAAAAATGTCAACCCTATCCTATTTAACACTGAACTAAATGCCTGTAACTGGAAACCTCTAAAAATTCTTCCTCTAGAAGAAGCTGTTCAATATTTTAACACCACATTTCTATCAATCCTAGACAATCATGCACCAAAAAGAACTATCAGAGTCAAAACTAAACCTGCCCCCTGGCTATCTAAGGAAACAAGGCACAAAATGTTACTCAGAAACAAATCCTGGATAAAATGGAGAACTAGTAAATCTCCCTCTGATCAACAGACCTTCAGACACTTAAGAAATAGTACTAAAAAAGCTATTATTTCGGACAAAAAAAACTACTATAGTAACCTCCAACAAGTTAATCATAATAATCCCCAAAAATTCTGGTCAACCTTGAATAGACTTCTTCACCCCGGACAGACTACCACTCCCTCTCCCTCTGGATCCGAAAAAAATTCTTCCCATGAAACTGCCAATGCTTTCAACTCCTTCTTTACTAATACTATCAATTCTCTGGCCTCTCACCTTTCCTTTGACAATTCTAGCATCCCTGTTCTTGCAGCTTCTAATCAACCAACCTTCACTATACAACCTATCTCCACCACCTTCATCCAAAAATGCATCCAAAAACTTAAACCATGTACCCCATCGGCTGACCAACTTCCATCAGAATTCCTCCAAAAAGCAGCTAAGGTTATAGCCTATCCCATATCTATCTTTATTAACAGAACTATTAATGAAGGAACCATACCTGACATCTGTAAAATCTCACACATTATACCCTTACATAAAGGAGGTAACTCCAATGAATACTCTAATTACAGGCCTATAGCACTCTTGTCTCCCCTAGCAAAAATCATGGAAAAATGTGTTCACTACCAACTAATGAATTACTTAACTAAAAATAACATTCTAACTCCCTGTCAACACGGCTTTAGGCCTTTTCATAGTACTACCACTGCTCTCCTTTCCTTTACTGACTTCATAAACACAAACCGCAATAATAATATTCTTTCTTCTGCACTCTTTATTGACCTGTCCAAAGCCTTTGACATGGTTAACCACCCCTCCTCATAAAAATCCTAGAATCTCTTGCTTTAGAACCAAAGGCTATCCTATGGTTTACTTCCTATCTCATTAACAGGAAACAGGCAGTCCTCTGGGATAACAAACTCTCCTCTCTCCTCCCAATTTCTCTTGGTGTCCCACAAGGCTCTATTCTTGGACCTCTCCTATTCTCCCTTTTTATAAATGACCTACAAGCAGCTATTCCCCAAGCTACATGCATACAATATGCTGATGACTCCACTCTTATTTGCTCAGCTAAAACCATTCCAGAGCTTCAAACTATTACTCAAAATGTATTCCACACAGTAGAAGCATGGTTCTTAAAACGCTGCCTACTTTTAAATGCTAAAAAAACAAAACTCCTCCTCTTTAAACCCACGACTAGGTCCCCCACATTAGATTTCTCTATCTCATCTATTAATGGCACCCTCATATCAGCTGACTCCACTACCAAACTGCTAGGTGTCATGATTGACAACAACCTTACCTATGATTGTCACATCAATAATACCATTAAAACTGTAAACAGAAAATTGGGCTCCCTTTACAGAATTAGAACATTCTTAACCCTGACAGCCAAAGCTACTCTTGCCCACTCTCACCTTATTTCACCTCTTCTCTATGCCTCACCAATTTACACTAACCTGAAGAAAAACAATCTCTCTAAACTGGCTAACACATATAATAGTATTGCTAGATTTGTGACTGGCAATCAATTCAGAACTCACCACTGTCTGAACCTTCAGCAACTTCACTGGCTGGAATTAGAAAATATGTTGCTTCTTTCCCAACTTTCCTTTGTCCAAAGAGCTTTCTATCAACCTAATAACACTCCTGCACTTTCCAAACTTTTTACCCTTACTCTAACCTGAACTCACTTCGCTCCTCTAGCAAACTCCTAGTAACTTTAACTAAATCCAACAACCTTGCTGGTGACTCCCTTTTCTCTAATGCCATTAGTAAACACTGGAATCAACTTCCTACTGAACTTACTTCTATTCCAACTCCTGTTCTGTTCAAACAAAAACTTAGAACTTACCTTAAAAATCACTGGTTATGTCCCTGCAGTAACCCCGACTAAATCTCCCACAATTTTCCTCTACTCCTCCCTCTCCCTCTCCTTCTTCCTTCTTTTTATGTCCAAGCTGTACTACCATCACTTTATAAGAGCTACCTCTCTATTATCCTTCTCCTCCTTTAGGTTCATTTCTTTTTACTGACAGTATAAATTTAACTGATCTACTCACTCTTTTCATTTTGTATATTTTTTCTCTTTTACTTTCTTTTTATAACCTTCCTATAAAATAATGTGAAATAAGTTTCCATTTTTTATTTTTTTGTGTGTGAATGATGAATCCTATGATGTTATGTGAATGTTGAATCCTATGATGTTATCCTGTATATTTGTCTATTCCCACCTCCTTTTTATTTCAGCTCATTTTTGCATACTATGTAACTGTGTTTATCTCTATGTGGAGCTTTTCTCCCCGGGCCTCTACTGAAAATGGAAATATATCCAGTTAGACTAGCCCGGTTAACAAATGTAAAATAAAAATAAATAAATAAATGTAGCTAAAATGCAATTTAACACAAGACAATCCTGATAAACACAATATACCTTGGGCATTCATGCTATTGCTTCAGAAGTTATTGCAGAACAGGAGTCATAATGCATTTCTTGTACTACAGCTCTGAATCTACAGTTGTTGCATAACACTCTTTATTAGCTATACCCTGAGGCAGGTAATTGTGTTCTTTTGTGTTTTTATTTCAGAGCAGCTGTCATAATCAATTTCATGCAAAACAGCCCTAATTCCACACATATGGCACAAGACAGCTTTATTGGCGGTACCTTCATGCAGTTATTGGTATAGGTTCAAGTCTTTATTGCACAACAGTTGATATAATGCAGGTATTGCAATACAGCTGTAATTCCATAATTACTGCAGTGCAAACTTTATTTAATTTATATTATCAGGGTTAATGTTTTAGTCTTCTCTGTTTATTGAACTCTAGTTGGCAGTAGTCACTTATTGCAGTACAGACCTACAGTTACATTCATTACAATACACAAAGCTTTACTGTGTGTACCTATTGGCAGTTAATGCTTTACTCTTTCTTGCTTATTTGACTATAGATTGCAAATTAATCTGTACTCACCACACTCATGATGCAACCTGGTCAAGCACCCTGCATGCACCTCTTGGGTGCAAGCGCTATCCTATGTAGCTGTAGGGAGAGAAGCACACCATTATGCATACCTGTCTAGTAAACATTCAGATTTACTATAGGTAAAACAATGCTAACAGTACTTACAAACTTGTGGGGCATTCCCAGTCCAAGCTTCCCAGACCCAGGTGTCCAGAAGATCCCCCTTCCGATGCTTCACATCATCATAGTAGTGACAGACCTGCTCACCTGTACGAGGGATAACTGCAGCACTGGTGAGATCCCATGTCATCTGGCCCCAGGCTTCTGTCTTGCACTTTAAGCCCTGGAACTGCCCCTGCAGCAGCTGGTCTTCATGGTCTTTCACCAGGAGTACAACCATGATCCTGGACTCCTGAATGTCCCTCACAGTACCCGGAAGTTTGAACCCTCTCTGACTGCCATAGTTCTTGCACAGTTCAACCTCAAACTGGTTATGCTGTATTCCCACCTGTTGCACTTAATATATTCTGTTTTCCCACCCTTACATGCCATTGGGAAATTTTTAAAAATGTGGTGTGTCACTTGGCACCATGCAAACCAGTGCAGCTGAGCTGAGCAGTGCACAAACTAGCAATGCTTAGCAGTGTGTAAACCACCTAAGCACAGCCAAGGAGTGCTGTAACAGAGGTAGTTTAAGCAGTGCTTATCATGGGTTAGCTAAGCGCAGCAGTCATGATTTAAAAATAACTGGCATAATTTATATTTCAAAAATAATTGCTTAATTTACCTTCCATGTATTATTCAAACCCCATGCCTACTATGCATACAGCTCGAACTCTTTCCACTTGGCTACGTGGATAGGTAGAATGCTGCTATACTTTTACATATACCTCTGAGCCACGTTTAAGTACTGCTAAGTACTGTGCCAAGCTATGCAAACCCACTAAGCAATGCTTAAATTTGACCTTTGAATCAAAAATGAAATGCATCCGGTTTCTATTTTTAGATATCTGATACATGTCAATTGCTGCATGTCATGCCATGCAAACTTAAAAAAAAAAACTTAAATACATTGATGTAATGAAGTTGGGCAGTGCAATGGGCATGTTACTCATCTGTGGACACAGTTAGTGACACACTCCCTTCACTGATTTAAAAACAATGTTCCACAGCTCTCCCTCAGCAACACGCCATCATTAATATGCATGGCACTCTACCAAGGGGGAACTGTACACATGGACATGGTAACTTCTGTGTAGGCTCTACACTATATGCCTACATAGAATTTATTAAATCTGGGGGATTGTTTTTATTCCAAAAATACTAATCATTTGTATTTGACCTTTTTTTTTTAAGTTCCTAACCTATAATCTGTGAAGCCTATGTTTTATATTTCACCCTTTCTGTTGGTGGGTGTAAGCCCTGGTGTAAATGTGTTATTAGTAATTGAGGTATTGGCCCAGTAGTAAAGATAATTTTTTTCTGCTCTTTTGGAATGGATCTAGGAATACAACTATCTGTGAGCTTGAAGAAGAGGTATGGGGTAAAGAGATTATTTTGTGCTCACTGCATGATAATGAAGTCAGTGATTATGGAAAGCAGGAGGTAAAGAGGGTGGGAAAGAATTAAGGCAGGAGCTGCTATTATTGGCACAGAATTCAAGATTTTCTTGATTCCTGCATCAGTATCAACAGCTTCCCATGATTCCAGTGCCAGTTTAATTAGAAGATACTGTTATTGCCATAGGAATCAAGGGAAGCTTGTTTATGTTTTAAGTTGTCTGGTAGCCTCAGTTATGATTGGTGACTGCCAATGACAGCATCCTACAATTATGCAAAGGGCTTCTGGCTTGGAGCGGTTTTTGTCAGATTTACCTTGCTGATCTGATTAGAGTGATGGTAACCAAGAAACTAACTTCACAGACATAGAATTGCAGCTCCCTGTCTCTCTCCTACTCTCTACTTTGAGAGCTAGGGGCTTACAGTTCCTGTTCCCAAGCATATAACCATTGACACAGTGCTTTTTTTTTTATTGGTTATGTACTGTGCAGCACTTTTGATGTTTTATTTGATACCACCCATCACAAGTGCCAGCCTTTATTTCCCTGTTGTCATGTTTTATCATGAAAAAATAATGATGTTATTATCTGCTTGTCTATCAGTAGTTACTTTTAACAACTTTCTTTTGACCTCTTCTTCATGGTGTCCCTACATAAGGTCAATAACCAGTTATGTTTTGTCTACTCAAACAACAGAACTGACCGAATTAGCTTTAGATTGCAGGTCATATACTTGACAGGTAGGCACAACAGGATCCTGATTTATGTGCAACTGGTGTTCACTATTTGTAGTGTTTTTCCTTTCCTATTATTCCATAACTGTGGAGATATTATATAATTCAGGGGTATATGGACTGGGTTTTAGCTTTATTGTGTTCTTAATTGGTCCTTATTGAGCATTTTTATTTCAAATAATCACATCTCATTTATCTATAAATGCCCTCTTTCATCCGTGTCCGTCTTCTGGCAGAGTAGTACTTCATGTAAATGCAAGAGTAGCAGTAGAATACACTTAACAGAATGAATAAAAAACACTTTAAATTTATAACAGAAAGCTGAAAATTCAGGAAAATTATTAATCATTTTTACACATTTTTTAATTAAGGTTTTCGTTTGCTACAGCTTGCTGTGTTATCACATCTGCATACAGATGAGTACAGTTAATGTGACTATTATTATCACTGTTTAAATATATCCCTTTCTTCCACTCTGATGTACCAGCTGCTATAGTAGTAAATGAGAACCTCCAAAAGTATTTGTATGGCTAGAATTCTTGACATAAAGTAATCCATGTGATGTGGGAGGTACACCACATATTCAACGTCTTGAGCCAATAAGAGACCAGCAACTCTTGCTGTCTAATGATACAGTAAATGAAGTATAGTGCTATAGTTTACATTACAAATCTTAATGGATTCACTTTCTCAAGGGCTTTAGATTTCATTCTCATGTTGCTGTTCTTTAGTACTGAAAACAAGTGCCATGCATTTGATTGGTGTGTGAGATTTTTGAAAAGACATTTCTTTCAACTTGGCTCACAGCTGCTCTACAATATCGGTGGACAGCATTAATCCTATCATGTTTCAAGAGCCAGAAAAATATCTGAAAACTCATATGAGTGTTGGTGAAAAGCTATTCTGCAGTATAGCTACCTGTAAACTTTGGGCGGCTATGGTGGTGCAGCGGTTAGCGTTGCCGCCTCACAGCAAGAGATTCTCCAGTTCAATCCTCGGCTGGGGTGCCTTCTGTGCGGAGTCTGCATGTCCTCCCTGTGGTCATGTGGATTTCCTCCGGGTGCTCCGGTTTCCTCCTACATCCCAAAGACATGCTGTAGGTGGATTGGACACACTAAATTGGCCCTAGACATGAGTGCGTGCATGTGTGTGCCTTCTGTGGAAAGTTGGGCGCCGGGCTGGCAACTCTACACCGTAAATCTCCACTGCCAATCATGAGTGGACGGTGATCCACTGTGGTGACTCCTAACCGGGAAAAGCCAAAAGAAGAAGAAGAAGCTACCTGTAAACTTTGCTAGGTATGTAGTCATGGAAAACATTACTTAAATAATGCAGTAAAGGAACCCATCAAATAACACAATCAGAATCATTTATAACATTTCAGAAGACCCTATCAAGGCTTAGTGATGGGGGTCCACAGTCAGGTGTATAGCTGTTTCATTGATATTTCCATTACGATCTTCTCTGAATACCATTCATAAGCAGTACATACATAATGCACAGTTTCATTGAGTAAATCCAAAATAAGAAGGAGATAAATAAGTCCAACAGTACAGTGTCCTAGCCCCCCTCGAAAAAAAAAACAAAAAACTGTATATAGTGACAAATAAATTAATAGAAGAGTACATAATCAGCTGTTCATGGAAAGCATGCAGGACAGACAATAACAAGATGCAAGAAAACATAGTAATGCATACTTTTGCACAGATGCTGAGCAGTGGCTGGTCCATAACACATTTTATAATTGTTTTGTTAGTAATTGTAATATTAATCTCCTGCTGTTTTTTATCTTGTAATATATATATAAAACTACAGAGGAGATAGCAAAGTAGTAAAATGGTAAACAGCATATACCGGGACAAATTCCTAAAGTATCGGTGAAATTAAGTGGATTCTGTCCACCAAGAATGATATGTACTTCAAATGGTTTGAAAGTATGTACAATTTAGAAGTATAGAAACTACTGGAATATCATACCAGATAAATATGTATTCATTTTTATGCATGGTATACTATCATTTTAAAACGTGAAAGTGCTGACTTTCAGTGGTAATGAAGATGTTAACAATGTGCAGTATGGAAAGAATAACTCCCTATTCAAATGTCGGCACTTGAAATACCATGTGCCAAAAAGACAAAAAAAAAAACAAAATCCCACAGAAGATTGAATCTCGAAAATCACTCTTCTCATAAAACTTCTTTTGCGGGGGAGGGTCCCCCTGCACCCCCAAAACTTATAAATACCAACTCCAATATTGCCCTATCTTGGAGAAAAGGCAACATTCCAAGAAATGGTATTTAAGCCCATTCTTTTGGCCATTCAGTCTCTGTATTTCGGAATTCATTCTAGCAGGTCCCCACATTCCAAATGGTTACCATAACCCCCTTCCCCATGTAACTATGCAATCAAGTATAGGTTGGAACTTTGTCTCAGTCTGTAGTTTATCAGAGTTAGGCTTAATATTTAGCATTGCAGGTAGAAGCTATGTAATACCCCAGTGAAGCATGCAACAGAGCACTCCTAACTTTCCAGGCATACTATGACAATTCTTAATTTTGTCAATGAATGGAAAAGAGAAAAAAAAAAGATTTCCTAATTTTTTAAATCATAATTTGGGACATCTGTTTATCAAGAAGGCTTGCATTCTTCTTCCTTATCTACATACATCTCATGTAGACCTTTTCTTTGCATTGCTTCCATGACTGCATATATCACACGCTCAAGATAGTACTGTACCATAGGCATAAGCCACTTGGAATTCTGTCTGTCTAACTGTGAGTTCTTATAAGGTAGTTATTGATTTCAGAGAAAATGTATATATTTATAGATATGATAGTTGTAAATTTTCTTTCAAGCCAGGGATATGAAAGAGCACATAACAAGGAATCCCAGTGAGTGTAAAGATTCAAAGAAAAAGCACATTATAGACACTTAAAGCAAAAAAAGATTATGGACATAAGTAAGTGGTTCATTCATTCACTTTCTGATACCCACTTTATCCTATTCAGGGCTACAAGGAAGACAGAGTGTATCTTGACATTCTGTCTGTATAAAGAATTGTGCATCTGGAATATACAAGATTATGTTGTTGCATTTAAATTAGAGTGTACTAGCACTGATTTAAACACTCTTCTGCAGTCTTTGTGCTGTGGTACATTTCTGCATTTAGAATTGGTTTAGGAAAGTATCTGCTGGTTAAAGCAAGAAGCTTTATTATTGTTCTGGATGACATTTTTTACTGGTTGTAAGGGCAGTGTGTTGTTTAATTGTCTTGTGTTGCCTAGTTTGTTCTTTAAAATCAGGGCATCTCAGGATATCATCTCTCTTGTCTGCTGGATTGAGTCCACATAAGGATGCCTAAGGGTACCTAATTGGTCTTGACTTCAGAGGCAAACCGCACAATATCTGGGAAGTGCCGCTTATTCTGCAGCAGGGAGGTGCACTGTTGAGAACTATTTATAACAGTACCAAGCATTCACACCATCTATTTTAATTTAAAAAAATCTATGAAGAGATAACAGCTCTGACAATTATTAGATGTTGTACTAAACGGACAACAGCATACAGCTGAGCACACCCACACATTCCTGTAGATTCCTGTGGACAACTGAGCACACCTGCAGACAGCTACTGATGCACAAATGCAGTTGTGTGCACTTAAATACACTTGCAGAGAACCATATCATTCAGGGTTCAAGTCACTCTTGCTGTACCATATTGTTTTTTCTCTTTCGTTGCTTTTGTCAGTGGTGGGGACTCTGAGTCTAAGTCTAATCCTTCCTGTGATCTGTAAATTTGTAGTAAAAACCTGTGTTTTTTTGGCATCTGAGTCAATTTATAGTTTCTGTCTAGAAGAATCATTTCTTATGGCAGCTGTCTTTACTGTCTTTTGCACTCATCACTTGCTCTCTGCTGCAGGCATTCGGAGACTGTGTCCCATCACAGCTGTGCACTACTGAGTCTGTCATCACTTTACTAAGCTACTGTGGTGGTACCCAAGCCAAATCACTTCTAGTAAACTATTGTTGTGACCCCTGATCCAAATCACTTTTACTAAGCTGTTAGTCACTACTTCATGTATGCATTAGTTGTTGCTACAGTTTTACTGACCTTTGCATCCTTCATTTATTGATACTGTGCATAGAATAGTTCTAACTCTGGGAACATGACTCATTCTTCCTAGTGTTCTAGTGTAATGATCCTTCCGACAAATTAACTTCCTTATTGCTCATTAGTACTCCCTATTGCACAAAGCAGTAAATATCTTGAAGTCACAATTTACCTCACCATCTGTTGCCAATACGATAGCAAAAATATAGCATGTATTTCATTCTCTAATGAGTATTTCATTCTGTAGTGATGCTTATCCAGTGCATTTAAATTTCCTTTAGTTTTCAGTACATGTGCTCCCTTTATTTTTATTCAAAAATGTACACTGTTCATGTAAATGTGCTGTGCATTTAAAACTGTTTTACAAGTATATAATCTATGTGATTTAACTGTGGAGCTTTTCTACCTGGGCCTGCATTGAAAATGGGTTTTTGCCCAGTCAGACCTTCCCCGTCAGGAAATATAAACAAACAAATAAATAGGATCATAAAGGCAATGAAATAACTGCATCATACATACTAACAACTGTCTGTGTCTTCTTAGAAACAATTCTATATGTGAGAATTGCAAGCATCTACTAACCTTAGAGGCTGGCCTCTTTTCAAAGACTGTAGACTGTAATCAGCATTTTGTCATTTCCAACATCCACCTCACAAAGCCATGCCCACTATGTGCTAGAAAAACAAATAAGCCTTCTTCCACTGAGATGCATAAAAAGTCACTGCCTAAACCACAAACTTTTCATTGGTGAAGGTCTGGTATAGAGGACACTCATCATTACACTAACAGTCAATCTCCACACACAGACACTACAGAAAACCCAACTACAAAAAGGAGTCAAACAACTAGCAGGACAAAACCCTTAAAGCAGCAAGACCAAGACAGTACATCTGGTAACATCTTAGTTATAAGTGACTCCATTGTCAGACACACAGATACACCATTCCGCAGGCTCAGCAAGGAGTTATGCTTTGCTACCTCTCAGGTGCCAGGACCAATAGTGTCACTAGTGTCCTCAGGTTCATTCTCCCTAAGTACACATATGTCATGATCATTGAGCATGTTGGGGTAAATAACTTGAGACATATCTCCTTAGATCATATGAAGGGGAACATAATGGAGCTCTCGGAATATTCATCTGAATTTGGTGTGAAACTAATATTGACCCTACCATCATCAAGAATGGTGTAACAATACAAACAAAAGATAAAATAATTTGATTATTTGCTTTGTTATTGGTTAGTCTAAGAGAATCCAATTTATATCAGCCTGGCAAGAGATTTATTTTTATTTTTATATATTATACTTTGTTGACTCCCAGTAACTAATACTGTATATAGAAATCTGATGTGGTATTCATACTGACTATGGGAAATTAGGCCAGATTGCTGGGGATCTTTGTCTAGTCTTTTCGATAAGTGCCATGGAATCTTTTACATCCTCCTGAGTTACCACCAACTCAGGCAGATGAAGCCTCAGTTTAACCAATGATCAACAATCTTAACTGGTTTGCTTGTGGCTTAAACGTATCTCTTCATGGCTTCTGTATATTATTGAGCAGGACTATTTTTTTCTCCTATAGTGTCTTTTATAAGAAGGTCATCATCTCATCAAATTATCTACATAACCTTTCATAATCAAAACTATATAAAGTTGCAGTGCTCAGTACTAGAAGCCTAAGAAAGAATTTATACTCTTTACTCTTATTCCTAACTTTTGAAAAGATGATTTCCAAAGACTGATCTCACCTTCCCCTAAAGTGCAGGGTTTCATACTAACCTGTATCAGTCCCAATGATGAAAATGACAGTGCTATTGGAGGGAGAGTGTCTGTATTCCTAAGAAGACATCTCAGCTCTAGACTCATATGGCAGGACAACAACCATGAACTCCTCCATATCCTTTTTATGCTAACCCCATACGATATCATAGCCAACCATTGTACCCCGTCCATGTCACCAACAGCTCATGAGGTATAGCCAAACAAACTGATACATCTCTCTATCTAACCTAACACTTTTCTCTTTGGAGAATTCTACTATCAGTCTATTAAATGAAAAACTTTCACCACCTCAAATAAATGTGTACAAAGATCCCTGGACTTCATTAATGCCTCCCCCCTCCCAATTAATAGGTTAAATTCCCAAGCAGGGGTTCTAAAGTACTGCACCTGATTCTCATCAATATAGCTACACTAGGCTCACCACCTACAGTTACCACGACTCGTCTAAGCTGACCACTGTACAGTAACACTCAGTAAGAGGGCAAAACCTGACATCATAAAACCCTTCTGTTTTAGAGTCTACTTTAAGGCAAACCTAATCCAGCTAACTAATGGCCTTATCAAATTTAGACAGCCTCCTCACCCTGATGACCCCATCTCACATGGTGCCACATCTGCAGATAATTTATATACCCACCTTAAAACATACATCAAAGCATTTGTCCCCATAAGATACAAATGCAATGTCAAATTCAGGAGTAAACCTCTATATGGAATCCTAGGATAAACAAAGTATAAAATAACAGGAAGAAAGTCATAGCTGGTAAAAGCAAGGCTGATACCTCATCATCTAGAGATTAAATAAAAATTAACAAATAACTCAGAAGCACAATCAAGTACTCCAAAAGTAAGTATGAATTGACAATTGCCACCTCAGCGAAGGCCAATGACCCTACTTCAGCTATGTAAGAAACATCAGAGGTAATTCCTAGCAATGCTCAGAGGTAATACACAGCAACAAAAACACCACTTACTCAAATTCAGCTCCAACTTTACTCCTCTATCTCCTCCTAACATTTTCCAACTTTTTAGCACACCCATACCACACCCTCTGATCAGCTCTGAGAAAGTTTTGAATGCTCTCTCCAAAGCCAAAACCACCAGCTCCACGACTCCTGGTAACATGGTAGGCTGTGTTCTTGTCACTATCAAACACTGCCTGGTAGACTCACTACTATGTCTATGCAGACTCAGCATTTCGACTGTAGTTGTGCAAGAAGAATGGAGAACTGTGGTAGTCATCGTGCTTCACAGAGGTGGATCCACTACTGATCTAATAAAGTATAGATCTATAAGCTTCACCAGCCTTATCTGCAAAGCATTGAAATGTATTGTTCTGTGACTTATTAGTAAGGACATAGGAGGTCCTGAAGCCCTGGAAGCAAGCCATCCTAGGTTTGTTAAAAGTTGATCCTGTCTCCTGAACCTGCTGGGCTTCTTTGAACAAGTCACTGTTGCATTAGACTTAGGTAAGTTGGTTCCCACTGCTACCTGAACATGACCCAGGTCTTTGATACTTACATTTTATTCATAAGCTAATAAAACTAAATGTAAATCTCTATGCTGCCCACTGGATAGCAAACTGGCTAATGGACATAACCGATTCTATTAGTGTGGGATGCATGCTCTCTTTGTAAAGAGCAGTTACCAGCAATATCCTCCAGGGATCAATTTTGGAACCACTTCTCTTTGGTATTTACTTTTATGATGTCAAGGCTGACATAATGGCCCTGTGGCTGACCATAAACATTTAGCTGCCATTACCTCCCCATCTGATTTCAAGATTCTTCAGGAGGAATTAACACACACTAATGTGTTGTGCCTGGACCATAGCCTAAAACAAAATGCCAAGAAATGCAGCATTGTGCCTTTAGCAAAACTGAACACCTATGTACATGCAACATATGTGACACCACTTTGAAAGTTGATTTAGTCAGAGAGACCTGAGCATTTTCATTGACAATGAACTATCCTTTGTTCACCGTGTATATGTTGTGGCTAGGAAATTCTTTTACTCAGACAGACTAATCACCAGGATATTTTCCCAGATAAAAGAACGTTATCTCTACTACTCCCTCATCATGCCCATAATAGAGTACAGTGGCCCCTTTGATATGTACTTGCTGAAGCATATGATCCAGCTTGAGAGACTGAAGTATTTCATTACTAAGAAAATCAAAGTATTTCTTTTATCAGCTACCCACTCTGCCTTAAACTGCTTTCTTTCTCATTTCTGTTTCCTACAGATTCTTGAGAGGTTACTTCTCTCAAGCCTACAGATTCTCAATGGATCCAGTCCTATAAGACCGCTTGCACATCCAAAAATCTAATAATACTGTAAGAGATCTTAATTTCTACCAAAACATAAATAGGAACTGCTGATGAGATGGATACAGTATCTGAGAAATTCTCTAACATATGGAATACATTTTCTTTAGATATAAATCAAAGTAGCTCCCTGACTGTCTTAAAATGTAACTTAAAAGAAAAAAATGGGCACTTGTAAATACACCTTGTGTCTGGCCAGCAAGTCCTCATTGAAATTGGTTGAAACTGTATAAATTAGTCATGTGAATGGGTATTACAGTTTGGGATATTGTGTCTAGCCTACTATTGGTTCTCTGGATCAATAACCTGGTATTAACCTATGAACCTATAAAATAGTTTTGAAATGGACACATATACTATATAGGTATGGGAATTCTATAAAATTAGCATTTGACCTATTGCTTGTCTTTGGTATTTGAGAAGAGACCAGAGAACCCAGCAAAATGCCACATAAAGGACATGGAGATTCTTCACAGAAAACACAGTAGCATCACTATGCTGTCTATGTGGATAACATTTGCATTGCTATCAGTCCTTTATATCTCACATGTTTTACTAGACTGAAGCTAGTAATTCATTTGAAACAATAGTATCTTGATTAAGGACTACACACATACCTATGCATAGATCACTCATCTGTGTATGGCTATTACATAACCAACATCAAATGCATCCTAAAGTACCTGAATCAATAAATATATCTCTACTGTTTGCCCTAATAGTTGTCATTGAATGACATCTCTCATATTTTTTTACAAACAACCTCCATAGTGCTACCCCACTGGCTTCAACTATCCAATAAGCAGATGACACAACACTTATATGTGCTACTAATATCCTGCAACACCTCCATGATATAACCCAAAAATCATTCTCAGATACCGAGCTATGGCCTTCTAACTATCAGCTCATACTCAAACCCAATTATAAAAAACTCATGATTTAATAACCCACAAGATCCCCCCAGCACCTTCTACATTACAACTAGGAATAATAATAAAATTAATGCCAATTCACAAACAAAACTACTATGTGCAATAATAGATGAAAGCCTAAGATTTCACCTACATATAGCACAAACAATTAAGAAAGTTCACAAATAATGGGTACTCTTTCCAGAAATAAAAAAGTATCTAACTAACACCTCTAGGGTTGCCATTGCTAGAACCCATCTTCTATCAACACTTCTGTATGCTTCCCCAATTCTCACCAACCTTAAAAGACAGACTTAATTAAACTTGAAACACTCTACAATAGAATAGTTAAATTTGCAACTGATGGCCCACATCATACCCACCACTGTCACTCCTTAAAGAAACTCTTCTGATTAGAACTCCCACAACTTCTATCCTATAAATAATTAACCTTAGCACACACACTAGTATATCAACCTGAAAAAAAACTGCTTTTCTAAAGATTCTCCAGCCCCATACCACAAATCAAAGTCTTTGCTCAACAAATAAGTCTCTACTACACATGTTCAAATCCACTAATGCAGCAGGGGACTCACTATTTTCTCATTATGTAGCAACAAGTTGGAATTCACAACCTCACAGTGTCAGAACCAACACAAATACCAACCAATTCAAAAGGATTCTTAAAAATGATCTTAATCACACCCTGTCATTGTTCTTGTACTACTCCAGGCTAAATAGTTTTTAATAGCTTCTAGACATACTTTTTCTTCTTCTCTGAACATCTCATAATCTATGCTCTCTCTCATGTCTAGATAATCTGTAACCTCATCTTTTTCTATCCAACCCCCCCCCCCCCACACACACACACACAAACCCTTCCTCAGGTTACTTTGAGAAACTACAGTATCTACACTACAATAAGGAATTATATCAGATGATCACATAATACAAATGTCAGCTATAATAGCATAGAATTAAATTTCTCTTGTACTGTAAGTCTTGTATATTTTTTGTATAATTTCTTGTATAAGTTTTGTATAATGACTGTATGTGGAGCTTTCCTCCCAAGGCCTCAGCTGAAAATGGGTCTTATCCCAGTCGGACTTTCCCGGTAAACAAATGTAAAATAAAATAAATAAATAAGTAAATATTTTTGTGCATTACCTTCCTGAGTCTACTGCCCTTCTGTGTGTTTTGTGCTTTGTTTACTGAAATGTCTTTAAAGGTACCTGTCATACCGGCATTGGCCCACATGGTATTACTGCTGAACAAATGTGCCCATGCTTCAAGCAAGTGAGATGGTGTTCTAAAATACCCACGCTGTTAAGTGCAAAAAAAAATTATTGGTTTGGAGGAAGCTTAAACATCTAATGCTTCCAATGTAAAAAAAAACAAGAGTTTATTGATAGAAAATTATGTTGGCAAACACAAATCATGGAAGCAGCAAGTTAGCCCTTACTCCAGTGGCAATATCTCTGCACCCTCATGCCAGTCATACCCCTTGAGTTTATGTATACCAACTCCACAGCTGGACAATACTGGGGAAGATCTATAAAACACTGCACAGTGGCTTTTTGATCCAACAGAA
This sequence comes from Protopterus annectens, assembly GCF_019279795.1. Lineage (NCBI taxonomy): Eukaryota > Metazoa > Chordata > Ceratodontiformes > Protopteridae > Protopterus > Protopterus annectens. The sequence goes on from NC_056735.1 coordinate 556,041,503, forward strand.
TTGATCAAGTGATTTCTGATGGACCAGTCATCAAGAAAAACATGAGATAACCACATTTAAATTATCTGAACATTAATTAAAAAGTTAAAGCTTTTGTTTTTACAGATCCTTCATCTATAATTGAAATTAAAAAAAAATCTACCAAAAAGTGACTGGCCACATTTGAATAATGATGAAGAAATGTTACTTCTGCTCAGTTCTTCCATTTTTTCTATTTGATGCACATCAATAAAAAAAATCACTTTTTGCAGTTGGAGGAGTGTATGACCTTGATTAATTTATTTGTATGTATTTATGCATTCATTAACTAGAAAATGTCTTTTGCACATAACCCATTTTAGTAGATACCCTGGAGGAAAACACCACATTTCAGAAATTGCCCATTAGTTTTCTAAACAAAGAAGCACTCAAGTGTTTTGAAGCACAGCAAACAAACTAATCTTTATTCCATTATGGTTTCTTAGCCACTCCAACCATCAAGGGAATGCTGAATGTCCAGCACAATCACAGGACAGCAATTTCACTCTAGTATGGCCTCCATTTAAAACTACTATAGGGGAGAGGCCCTTATCTAGACTGGAACCACTGCCTACAGATATTGAAAAATGCAGAAACCATTAAAAGCTTCAGTGATACACTTAAAGCCCATCTCTTTACTGAATCTACCTTCAAATTCTACTGTAACAATTGTTAGGTAACTTACCATCCCATATCATGAATAATAAAATATATTTAATAAACATTTCCCAGCCTCTCAATATGTCATCTTATATGCAATATATTTCACATGCATATAGTAGTTTTGACAACAGCATAAATACTAGAGGAATAAGAGTAGATATAAACAAGGTTAGGGCAATACAGAGCTATAGAGTTCTGCCTATGTAGGTGAGTGACTTCAGGAGCAGGGAATGATTACATTGTTTTATAACTTCACATCAGATCTTTTCACAATCAGTAAAAACAAAATGAAAACTCCAGGAAAGCTAGAACTTCCACTGAGTGACCTCCCAAACCTCTTGTATCAGAGGCACATGGGATATATGCAAATTATCCTTATGAACATCAGGTGATTTAGCTAATTGGTGATTCTGAATGCCCACAACTTGTTTTGTCATTTTAATGGACAATTTCAAGCCAATAAAGACAAACCCCACTAGCTGTGGATATACATATGTCGGCCTTGTTATGACCTAACTCTGCTTGTGCTGTGCTGATGAGGTTATAATGTTTCTAATGCTTAGTCAAACACTCTGCTTGTGCTGGGCTGATGAGGTCATAACAAGGCCAAAATATGCATATCCACAGCTAGTGGGGTTTGGCTTTATTGGCCTGAAATTGTCCATTAAAATGATGAAACAAGTCATGGGCATTCAGAATCGCCAATTAGCTAAAACAACTGATGTTCATAAGGATCATTTGCATATACCCCAATTGCCTCTGATACAAGCGGTTTGGGAGGTCACTCAGTGGAAGTTCTAGCTTTGCTGGAGTTTTCATTTTGTTTTTACTGATTGGTTTTTCAGTGACCTTCTCACTCATTGTTTTAGATCTTTTCACAATGGTATATCTCCTGACAGACTTGTTAAAGAAAGATGCTCCCTGGTCATGGGGATATTTTCAAAACAAAGGTTTCAGGAAAGTCAAAGAAATGCTGATTACTGCACCAGTGTTCTCTTAATATAATATGACTAAGCTGATACTTATGAGTTCTGCTGATAGTTGCTATGGACCAGGTGCTGTATTACTCCAGATGGATGAATAAGTGCTACAGCCAGTTGCTTATTGCTCCAGCATGCTAAATGGTGCCAACACTGATGCTCTTAGGTCATGAAGGAGTACCTTATGAATTTGTGGATTTGGAAAAGTTCTTCAGATATCAGCTAGTGTAACAACTAGCTCAAGTGATTAATTCCTACCATCTGCATAAATTAGCATGTAAATATCAAAGACTGCTTATTAGACTGACACATTTTAATGCCAGAGCAGTTCACGTTCTTTGGAAGGAGTTAATCATGGTTGATATATCATTCAGAAATCTAATATGTAGTGGGATACCAAAGAAGATGTTACTGGCTATGTACAGAGCATTATGGTGACTTGATCACAGAAAGATTAACAAAGCTAAAATAAGCTATTAAGAATGACTAGTGACATGTAATATGTCCGAGATGGATGGCCCAAACAGTAGAAGGAGACCAAGCACTTGATGTATAAATATTACACAGTCAGAACACATTTTTCAAAACTGGATTGTTTGCCTCTATAACAGAGTAAAATAGTTATGCCCTTATCATAACATACCAAAATATTGAAATAGAAGCAAAAAGGATAGCAAGACATCCTAAAATGTCATGAAAGAGCTAAATGTTGGCTAACATTAATATGGATATCACAAATCTTGGTCAAAGTTTGAACTTTTTATTAACAATCTTTGTCTCAGAGGAGAGACCCTCTACTATCACTTCTTTTACCACAAGATCCATGGGAAAGATTTCTGCTAACTCATGCAAGTTTGAGGGCAAAAGCTACTTAGCTGTAGTAGTAGCACTTAGAAGTAATACTTAGTACTAGTAGTAGTAATAGTACTTAGTAGTAGTAGTACTTAGTAGTGGTCAGCACATTGATGCAGCAATTAGCATTGTCACCTCACAGCAAGAGGTTCTCCGGTTTAATTCTCAGCTGGAGTGCCTTCTGTGCAGAGTCTGCATGTTCCCCCTGTGAATGCATAGGTTTCCTCCGGGTACATTGGTTTCCTTCCACATTCCCAAGACATGCTGCAGGTGGATTGGACATTCTAAATTGGCTCTAGGTGTGCATGTGTGTGCCTTCTGAGGAAGCTTGGATGCTGGACTGGCAACTCAACACCGGAAAACTCTACTGCCACTCGTTCTGCAGACCAGTGATCTGCTGTGGTGACCCCTAATGGGAGCAGCTGAAAGGAATAGAAGAGCAGTAGTAGTAGTACTAGCACTTAGTAATACTACTGCTTCTTAATAGTGGTAGTAGCACTTAGTATTACTACTTAGTACTAGTAGTGGCTATAGTACTTAGTAGTAGATCTTAGTAGTAGTACTATTACTTCTTAATAATAGTAGTAGTAGTACTATTACTATTTCTTAGTAATAGTAGTAGGTAGTAATAGCAGTGGCACTTAGTAGTAGTAGTAATAGTGCTTAGTACCAGCACCTACTATTAATAACACTTAGGAGTAGTAATATTACATAATATTAGTAGTAATACATAGTTGTAGTAGTACCTAGTAGTAGTAGTAATAGTACTTAGCAGTAGCAGAATTGGTACTTAATAATAGTAGTAATAGTACTTATTATTAGTAGTAGTGCTTAGTAGTAGTAGCAGTAGAAGATTACTACTCTCCAGACATTGAAATGGTACATGTATCAGCCATGACTAGCCAAGAAATCTTTGCAAGATTGTATACTGCATTTACCCAATATTGCACTGCATCATACTCATTGCAAACAATGGTATGTAGTCTGTGTCAGCTGAATTTCAACACTTTGCTTAGGACTATGGTTCATTTACACAGCTTCTAGTCCTCATTATCCTCAAAAAAATGAAGCTATTTAGAGGACAATCCAAACTGCTACAATACATTTTTTGCATCCCTGCAGAATAAAGCCTAAGGGCTCTGCTATCACCTAGCAAGTGCATTACATGCCAGTCATTCCTATCTATGAATCTTTCATGTGCCTATCTGCTCAAAGTGAGAGTTCAGTAGTAAGGAGGGATCATGTTTGCTAGTCCTGGTAAACAGCCTTCCTTCTTCACTGGTGGTATATCACCCTTTGCTCCAACTGCTTTTCTAATCTCCACTACAGCTGCCCTCCAAGGAGAAGCATGCCTTCACATGCTGAATTCCCCTTGACTCACATTGTGACGTGCACGCTACAACGCAGGCTAAATAGACTCAAGCTCCATGGGATAAATACATAGTACTTCAGCTAGGTGTCACCCATGTGGCAAGACACAGTCACCTACCCCCGCCCAGAATGGGCAAGATAGCAATGGCTGCTCACTTCCATCCTCTCCTGCCAGTTCCGACAGGTGCCTGAGCTACTATTCAAACTTGGACAACCTGTGACCTGCCAGGGCTTTATCTATCTCTGCCATGGAACAGTTACTGCTACAAACATCTAGAAACAATCCAATGCTCACAGAGCTCTCATGTCGTATTGAGCTTCTCTACACAACAGGAGTAAGCTGTTCACAGCTGATGATCAGAAGACAAATAAGTATTAATGTGTAAATGCTGGAATCCAAGCTTGAATCAAAAAATACTCTGAGTCTGTAATGCAAAATGATCAAACAGCCAAAGCCATTGAGAAGACATTTTATGACAGATAATATTCCACCCATCCACCACTTATTTAATCAGGCCAAACAGTGTACCTTACGTTAGAGGGGGAGAGAAAGTGGGAGACAGCTGATGCTGCAGTACAATAAAAACTAAGAACTGAGGTAATACATGTTGCAAACTGAAGACGGCACCTTAGTTTGACATAGTCTAAGACATAAACCAAACCAAAACGTGTGTCAAGTGGTGAAAAGGGCAACTAATAAATGAAAACACCACACCAAAGACACAATTCCCACAGCTGTCCACAACAAGAATGCAAATGGTCCAGATGGTGAAGGTTTAATACAAGAACAAACAGTAGGTAAGCACTTTCGTCTGTCTCCTTGCAGACTTTATCAAAACCAAAAATAATTAACTCCAAAGCCCTTTAAATACTCACCATAATTAATTAGTCAATAATTCCTTAAACAAAAACCCTTTAACACACAGTTTGTTGCCATAGTAAAAAGTTAAAAAATATATACATGTTAAAGTTTCATTGCCCTTTCAATCAAAATAGATTTTGCAGAAACATGTTCATTCATGCTAGGAGGTTGGCAAACATTTAAGCAAAGTTGCCATTTCAACTCAGCCTTCTCAATCTAGTTTTACCAGTTACCCCCCCTGACATTTTTTAAAACCACTTCTAAAATACCAAATCTGAAGCCAGAACACAAGGAGCAAGTAAGTGTATGTTTAAAAAGGGCATAATTATGATTCTGTGTGTTAATAGCATGTAAATGCTCATAAATTCTCTTTCTTATTGCCCTCTCCATCTTACCCACATAAAAAACATTTGCATCCCTTACAAACACTCAAATAAACCACCCCAATGGTCTTACAATTCCCCCTGCTAATCTCACTTTCTGTGGGGGCAACCCTACCCACATCTCTGTTGCGTTGACCATATATGAACAGTAGTTGCACCTACCACACGGTCTTGTCCCTCTACTATCTTTCCTTTTAATAGGATGTTCCAACAAGTGTTTAAGATTACCTCCAACCTTGTAAGAAAAACTAGGGCCATGACTTAATGTGTCAACTAACTCATTGTTACATTCTAATATTACCCAATTTTTTGCCAAAACGTTCCTCACGTTTTTACTAAATGCGCCAAATTGGTTCACCATAGCTGGTGGAAATCCATTACCCACAGAATCCTGAACCACAGGAAGAGCTTGTCTCACATTGAAATCATCCTATCCCAACAGTGTTTTGAACTTAATACTCCAACCTTCCAAGATTTAAAAACTGGTCTACTGGACTCAATTCTCCAGGTAGCCTCTAGCAATAAACATCTGACTTAAATTACCCAATTGTCTTTTGAGGTTGTCTGGTGTGGAACACATCCTAGCCCCCCTAATGATTTGTCCCCTAACAAGATTCCTTTTCACATGGAGGGGGTGTTGACTATTATAACTAAGGAAACAATTATAGTACGTCGGTTTGCGATATACTGCAGTTGTAAAGGTACCCAACACATTGTCCCTGGAGATGTTCACATCAAGGTAGTCAATACTGTCCACTTTAAATTTATGTGTGAACTTAAAATATGAACAAACCCCGTTGCTGTATTCCTTAAATTAATTTACAGTAGACTCCCTACATTTCCATAGAACAAAAACATCGTCAAGGTAACAACCATAAAATAACCATTCTTGGGCAAATCTAGACCTGAAAACGTTACTGAATTCCCATCTAACCATACCAAATTGGCGTAAATGGGGGCACACCTTGCCTCCATTGCTACACCTTTAGCTTGTCTGTAATACTCATTTTCAAAAGTAATATAATTATTATTTAATATAAGCACCATGAGTTCCATAACAAAATTTACCATGGTATTGCCAAGACTGGTATGTTCAGTAATGGCCTCATGGAATAATTCCAGCCCGTCTTCATGAGGTATAGAGCTAAAAAGGTTCACTACATCTATGTTCAAAAAACCAATAGCCTCAGGAAAAATAATTAGCTTTAATTCTAGTTAAAAAAATCCCAGGAGTCTTTCAATACGTGAGTAACTGGAAACAATGCTTCTTTTACCACACGGTCCATAAACACCTCTAAGGGGTAAGTCGAGCTGTTTTGCCACAATTAGTCTGTAAGGGGGGTGGTGCACATTCTTGTGCACTTTCGGGATTCCAAAAATAGTTGATACTAATGGATGATCATTAATTAAAAATCTAAATACCTCCTCATTAATAACTCCCGGTATAGGCTATCCTCCAAAAAGAGTTGTAACCTTCTGTGAGCTATATATATTTCATTAAGAGATGCTGTTGTGTATTTCTCAATATTCTGCAACATTGTTCTAAGATCGTTTACATAATCAAATTTTTCCACAAGTACAACCCCTCCCCCCTTATCAGGTTCATAATGCGAACAAGATCCATTTCTCTAAACTGGTTCAACAGTAATGTTTTTTCCCTAGTCAGGTTGAAATAATCATTTTTATAGAATTGGTACTCATGTAAAATTTCTTTAATGCAAACTTTTTATAATGTGCTAACATAACATTGGCTGCAAAGAGGGATTGAAAAGACTTTTTTTCTTTAGTCTACCCTGATTCCCCTTATATTCTCCATTCCCTTTAAAAAATATCTGAAAGTTCAATTTTCTTAAATATAATTTTAATTCAATTAATACATCAGAAATATTGTTTTTTTTTTTTTTAGCAGAGACAAATTTGAACCCCTTTTCAAACAAAGAAAAATGAACTTCTTTAATAAGCCTATCCATGTAATTAAAAATGTTAAAGCCGTTCAGACTTAACAGTTTACCCCCAAAACGTGAAATAATGTAGTCAGCTTTACCGGGGTGTTTTAGTACCTGTTCTGGTTCCGACTGCTCCAGTAATTGGTTCGCCCCCTCTGTGGCTGACCTCTCAGGGTCTGTTGTCCCCTTAAAAATTCCTGCCTATTCCTATTCTAATTAAGAATCTGTTCTGATCTCCTTAGTACAGGATACTCTTGTTCAAACACCTCATCCACATCATGATTACAAAAGGCTGTCTGTATTTTATCACCCCCTCCCAAGGTTGTAACTTAAAGAACCAGTGTCCATATCATCATTCCCATCCCTGATGCCATCACTATTCAACCCAATATAAGTCTTGGGAGGTGGTTGGGGATCTTTTTGTTTGTATTCAACTTCATCTCTTTTGAGCTTCCTCAATTTTCTAGAAACATTATCTTTCACTTGCTCCTCAATATTATTAAAAAAATGTATCATATCTGGCTTCAAACTCAAAAAACTATTGTCATTTAAAATGTCATTATTCAAAATGTTAACATCCTCCAACAATGTTTTAATTCTGTTATTGTTAGTTTTAATAATAAATTGCAAAAGTTCAAGTCCATGTCTGTCAAACATAGCAAGTAGCTCTTCCACCTCTGGTTGCCCCACGGATAAACTGTTGGGAAATTTGTACATTCTAAGGCCTTTAGGGACCCTTTGTAATCTTATACATTCAGCAAGGTACGCATTGTCAGTTTGTATATTACGTACCTTGCTCATCTTCACCTCAAAGTCCCGAAGTCTAAGATGTATATCCACTGGTATACTCAGTCTCACTTCATTAAATAACATCGGCTCGTAACTAATCCAATGGTTGAAACGTGACATCCGATTGGTATTATGCTGTAACCCAGCTGCCACAGTCTGACCACAAGGTCTACTGTTCTATGATATGGAGTCACCCAAAAGTTCTGCACTCAAGGGAACACAGTTTGCCAAACTGGAAGTTGTTGCCACACCTGAAGACTTGTGAGTGCCAGGAACTCCTGCGAATTGTAGTCTGTCCAATATATTCTGCATCTGTTGACATTGTTGGTATTTTAGAAGTGGTTTTAAAAATGTCAGGGGAGGTAACTGCTCAAACCAGATTGAGACGGCTGAGTTGAAATGGCAACTTTGCTTAAATGTTTGCCAACCTTCTGGCATGAATGAACATGTTTCTTTAAAATCTATTTTGATTGAAAGGGCAATGAAACTTTAACATGTATATATTTTTTAACTTTTTTCTATGGCAACAAACTGTGCGTTAAAGGGTTTGTTTCTTTTTAAGGAATTATTGACTAATTAATTATGATGAGTATTTAAAGGAGTTTGGAGTTAATTATTTTTGGTTTTGATAAAGTCTGCAAGGAGACAGATGAAAGCGCTTACCTACTGTGTGTTCTTGTATTAAGCTTTCACTACCATCTGGACCATTTGGATTCTTTTTGTGGACAGCTGTGGGAATTGTGTCTTTGGTGTGGTGTTTTCGTTTAATAGCCTAAGACATATATGATAAGTCTCAAGATGAGTGGTGAGTTTCTGAGAGTAATTCTCAATAGAGTGCCCCTATTCCTTTGAAAGCTCTATGGAATTCCCAAATCCACAATGTGTTCCAACAGTCTGTGTACTGTCTGTCTAAGTGTGACTGTACTAATTTTGCTTAGACTGTTCTATAAACAGAAACTGGACGATATTCTCTGCATTTTAGTCGTGTATAACCCTTTCACTTTTACAGATTTCAGTGCTATTCATATAATTCAAAGTGGATACGGAGGTTGCACTCCAAACAGATATAAAGATTGCAGTTGAAATATGTGGATGGATCAGTGACTGAGTGCCTATACAATTCTTTGTTGTAGTTCAGCCAAAAGTAACATTTACCTTGGATTCTGCTATTTTGAGAATGAATGCGGGGCTGGCATTTGCAAAATGGTTTAGACCACTTGGAGAGTAAATATCATTCCAGTATATTAAATAAGTGCATCAGTAGTGTACTATAATCATATGCTGTAATTTTAGAGAGAGTAGTGTTTCTCCTTGTGGGGAGATATGATGATAATAAACATATGTAGCTTTGTACTTTTCTATATTGTGAATATGTAACATAACACTGTAACTTTAAGAAACCATGTATCACATAATGCTGAAGGCCTTGTTGCCAGTTGATAATTTTTCCATGATGAGACATGAAGGTGTTAACATCCTTCCTGCAGTGCTGCCCTTTTGTGTGCCATTAAAGTTGCTGTTTTACTTTAAATTCTGGTGCATGCTGACATTATTTGCATTGCCAGTGAAGGCAATTAAGAAATGAAAGGTGCACATTATGACAAAGAGTTTTCTCAGCACTAACAAATATGAGTCTTCTATTGGCATTTCCTCCTCCTCAATACAAATGCTTTTTTTTTCATTAAGTGTTTGTTATCTGATCATATCCCAATCTGTTACCATTTTTTACCCACATTAGGGCTGGTCATCTTCTGTCTTAATCTTTTGTGTGTCATAGTGTCAAACGCTTTATTGGAGTGTAGCTAACCACGTACACAGCTCCTGTCTGGTTTATTGCCTATGCCACCCTAGCAGTGAAGCTTCTCATGTGTTTCTAAATAGAATGATCTGCTGGGAATCCATGTTGCCTGGGATAATGCAGTCACAAGGTAATCTTTTTGTTTCCTCAGTCATGGATGTCAAACTATCTACTTTCAGATTTCTTATGTTGCTCTGTTACTAGTTTTGTGAAGCGTAATTGTACCTGCATTTTTCTAGTCTGGTTACCATCCCATATTGCTATTATTTGGTGAGGAGTCGTGTGACTGGCTTTGCTCTTTCCTCCCTTAGCTCATTTAGAATTTTAAGATGAATCTTACTTGGGTTAGTTGACTAATTCACCTTCAGTTTTATTGTCTTTTCATGCCAATCTCTTCTCTGAATAGACTTGGGTCAGTGCTGCATACAGAATATTTATGATATCTACTCTAACGATTTTCCTATTACTTTAACATCCGAAAACTTCGAAGAAACATCCATTTACTAATTCTCCCTTTCATCTTTTAGTTTTGTTTGCAGTTAGTTAAGCATCCATTTCATGTTTTTCTTTGTTTAGTACAATAAATCTTGCTCCTCACTACAGTGCTTGCTATTTTCCACATGCTCAACATTTACCTTTTTGATTGATTTTTGCTTAATGTGCTTCAGCTGAGCCTCCTGCCCTTTTGTGTTTGCATTTCCCTAAATACCCATACTTAAAATGTCTCCTCTCTAACCATCTCAGATACCCTTACTGAAGATCAATGATTTTTTCTTTCTTTGCTTTGCATTTAAATTTCAGAGAGTGGCATTTCTTCTTTTTAAACAAGAAACATCTTTATTAAATTATTACTTGCAGCATAGGCAATCATACATTTATATAAATGAAAACATATTTTTAGATGCAGATATTATACATTACTTATACACGTTCTAGTCATTGTCAGTCACACATTACATTGTTCATTCACATCCTGGCTTTTTTAACCCTCATTCCTCCTATAAAACATTATTCTGCATGTATTGTTCCCACAGTCCCATTTTCTTTCTATGCCGTTTGCTCCTAATCTTTTCTAAAGATCCAGTTTCCAGTTGTTTTATCTCCGTTACTATATTCACTACATCTAGACCAGTGGGTTTAGACTCTGATTTCCAGTTTGTAGTAATTGTTTTTTGGCATCCACCATAATTAGACTCAGCAAGGCCTTACTATGTCTAGGCAAATTCTGATTCTGTATCATTACTAACAAAAAATAATTTCCATAGTTACATCAATTTGTTCACCCAGTGTTTCTTGTAGTGTAGTCTGCAGGGAATTTTTTAAGTCTGCCAACTCATTACACTCCCCAAAAATATGTTCCTAATTATTCTTTCTTCCCTATCATACCTCTAACATTTGCAATATCCCTGGGGAGAAATTCTTTGGAGTTTACTTGTGGTATAAAAATACCTGTGTAAACCACTCACAAACAAAGCTTCTAAATCTTCTACACTTTGCTGCATATTTGGGAGTCATACATATATCCCCATGTTGCTTCTTTGTAAATTGCTTATCCAATCTCTCTTCCCAATCCTTTCTAACCTCCTTTGATTGATTCTTATGGTTACCATGCAAAATTGATTATGCCTTACTAATTATCCTTTTTAACAGCAGCTTCTATTCTAGATGCTACTGAAAACTCAAGCAGTGCAAGTCTTTCATTTAAGACCCCCTATTTCTTTCCCTGATAAGGAAGTCATTCTCTATCCTACAGTCCAGATACATTTCTTGCCTCTTCCCATTCTATAACTTTCACTCTATCATCATTTGTTCCCAATACCTTGGTTCCTTTGCCAGTTTTCTCCAGTAAATTCTAGCCCCCCCCCTTGCCTATTGTTTGTATCCCCTAATTGCAGTAATCTCTATTAGCAGAATCTCTTTCTCCATCCCCAAGATGGCGTAGTTCTTATAATACTTTCTGATACTTCATGAATATAATATTTTGTATGGTTATTGTTATTCTAATTTTCCTTAAGGATTTGCATCCAAAATCCCAGTCTCTCATTGTTTCTTGAGCTTCTCTCCATTACATCATCATCCATTTCCACTTTGAATTATAGCTTCCTGCTTGTATGTATAACAGCCTTAACTCTGTAGCTCTAAAATGCCCCTTCAGATCAAGTAATCTCAAACCACCTTAGAAGGATCAGCCTATCCCACTTGACTCTTGCCATCTTCCCTCTCAGATAAAATCCTTCAACTCTTTATTAATTGCTATCTACAACTTCTGCTCTGGTTGATAAAAATATGCCTGACCTGTGCATAAAACTAAAGGGACTAAAAACATTTTCATAGCTGGTATCTTGCTATCCAAATCCATAAAAGAGAGGTTCCAGTTTCTCACTTTTTCTGTTATCTTCTATTTAGTTTCTTTCCACATATCCTTAACTACCATAGCAGAATCTTTTATAATCCATACTCCTAAGTAATTCATTTTATCATGTGTCCATAAATATGGGTATAGCTGAACCAATTTGTGTGTGTACATAATTTACATGTATTACCTTTGTTTTATCTTCATTAATTTTGTATTGAAAAAAGACATGAAACTGTCTTAAAATGTTCCATAAATTTTCCATAGCACTGAAATGTCCTTTTCTGGTTTTATCATGTATAAAATAATATCATCTGCAAATAAAGCCAGCTTTTCCCATACCAGTTATTTCCTTGAATATCTGAGTCCTTTATTTTCTTTGCCAACGGTTCTAAATATAATGCAAATAACAAAGGGGATAGTGGATACCTCTGCCTGTTCCCTCTGATCAAACAGAACTTATGAGAGAGGAGCACAGCCACTTCCATTTTTGCTTCTGATCCCTCATATAGTGTCCTAATCAGTCTTATTATTTTATGAGGGAATGCAAATGCTTCTATTGCCCTACTCATAAAAACCCAGCTTACTCTGTCAAATGCTTTCTCTGCATGAATCCCTACAACAACATTGGCATTTTCTTAGATTCCTGTTCCCTCAGGATCATAATTTTTCCATTAATGTTGTTAAATGTTTGCCTCCCCTCCACAAAACCACATTGATCCATATCTATTGACTTTAGCATCACCTTTGTCATTTGTTTAGCCATTATAGATAAAAACACTTTATAATCATGGTTTATAATCAAAATGGACCAGAGAGCGATATTTCATGATTGACAGCAGGCATAATCCTTTGTTATTGTTCTATACTGATTATTTGATAGCTCTGTGCTTAAGCTTGCCCTCATATTGACAGCTTTGACCTTTTCTGAAGCCCAGTATGTATGTATGAATGTGTCATATCATGCATCACTGGTCTATGACTCTCAACAATTATGAATTACAAAGTACTCTCATCACTGTTACACAGAAGATAACCCACTTCGTATTCTGAAATTCTCTCTATTGACCCATTGTTGAGCACTGTGTTCATCAAGAATCTTCCCTTATGTATTGAAGTGTTAGATGTCTGCACCCAATGTCCTCTCCACAGAATTCACTTCTCAGTGTATAGAGAATTACTCTACTCCTGGCTCCTTCTTATGATAGGATATTCTATTTCACTGAAGAATGTTTTGTGTTTATTTTTTGTCAGCTGATTTTGTTTATTTTGTACAAACATTTTTGCAAACACATTCTCCTGTGTGCACTCTTTGAGTATGTTTCCCTAGTAGAATGCATCCTCTACTTTTCCCTGCATTATAGCTAATTTCTCTGCTTATATATGGAGACTGATAAATTAAAAAAGATAAATGTATTTTCTTAGCTATTAAGGATTTTCAAAGCACTAATAAATGCATAATAAAAAGAAAATATAGAATGCACCTTTACAGCTCTATGGCTGGGTGGCCCATAGTGGGATTACTAGGACCAGAGAATATGGGAGAAGAAAGAGATGGTAAAGCATATACACTCTATAACTTGGAAATCACCCCCTCTATCAGCCAATATTCCATGCCTCTATTTGAAATCATACCTAAACTCAACTCTAGCATTTTTCTCATAAATTTGCACATCTATATACAATTGAGCTTCATGCTTTTCTGGTCTTGGATACTGAGAATTTGTTCTTCCCTCAGTGTATGGCATCATCGTTTGTTTGAGTGGCATGTATTACAGACAGTAGATTTAATTAAAGTTTACATATCTGCCTAAATCTCACAATGAGGCAATGTCAGGTATTGAAATTCTGCATGTCAGACCCATTTCCCAGCCACTGACTGATGTACAGAAGTATATGTTGTGTATGATTTCTAAGTATACTTTTAGGTTTAATATCAATAACTGTTTGGAAATTGGGAGTCCTATGCCTTACATCTTTTCTCATTAGTTTCTGCTTCAGGAATGGTAGGCTCATCCACTAAGTGCATACAGCATTTATATTTATACATGTATAGAAATGCATATAAACTGCTTATGCTGTCTGTCAAATACTTCTGTTTTAAATGCACACACACACACACACACACACACACACACACACACACACACACACACACACACACACACACACAAACACGCATTTTTTTATTAAAACAGAAAGCAGAATAACAGCTCAGTGTTACAAACGCATCTGAAATACAGATAACACAACACTCTGCAGTCTGTTATACTAATTTAGGCTTGGTCCTAAGGTAAATACAGGCAGCTTCCTCTTGGCTGGTCTCCCAGCACAATATCTTCAATTTATGTCAGGCTCTTTTGGGGTATTCTCTTCTGTCCTCGCCTCTCCCCTCCCCTCCTCTCCTCCCCTCCCCTCCCCCCTCCCCTCTCCTCCTCTTCTCTCCTCTATTCTCCCCTCCCCTTCTCTTCTCTCCTCTCCTCTCCTCAGCTCTCCTCTCTTCTTCTCTTCCAAGGTACACCTCCCAGAACTATTGCTCTAGGCTCAACATTTCTCATGCAGCTTCAGTGATTTTCAAGACAATAGCCCACATTTTTTTATACTTTTAAACTAACAGGCAAATGCATGTTGTCATCACTGTGTAAAAGGAAGCTCTCTACCTAATAGAGACATAGCTATATTTCCTTGAAGAGCAATGACATTTTTTTTCACAGAAATATTTACATTACTTACAAGACATTACAAAATATATCAGTTCTGTTTGCAATATTATTTACATGACATCAATTTGATATATCCCCACCACCAGCTTGAAACACTGTTTCAGACCCACAAGATGAGCTATAGGTCCAGGATGGACCATCTACACTGCGATCAGTCATGCATAACTAGTGTTTTACTGTGAAAGTGAAAGGCTTTGTTAAAATCATCTACCAACAAAGCATTCTATTTTCATCTTGTTGCTGATGTAGCTACACTGAAAATGGGGATACCATTCTATAAACAATGCAAAGTTCCTGTCCTGGAGAAAATACTTTAGCAATGTAAGTGCCCACTTGATTGCTGGAAATTCCCTCTTAAAAGTGAAATGCCAAGTCTTTGCTCTGGTTAATTTACAAATTAAAAAGAGTGCAAGCTGTTCTTCTCCCTCAAAATCCTGTGAAAGCAATATCAAGTGTTTGAGTTTACCAAATTTTGGGCATACAAAAAGTATTGTGTAAAATGTTTTCTTTTGCTGTTTAAAAGCATTCTGTGCCTCAAGTGTCCATTTTATTTTAAGGGGTATCCTCTACTTTGTCCAGTCTGTAAGACAGAATACTGTTTGCGAAATATGGTACAAGCTTTCACTAGTACATAACGAACACTAAGAATCACCTCCCTTATTTCATAATGCCAGGAATAGACATGTTTCTCACTGGCTCTAGCTTCCGGCCTTTTTTTTGTGGAACCTGACAATTCCTCTTCACGTTACATACCCTAAATACATTACCACTATGATATCTAACTTGCTCTTTGGATGAATTGACTGCCAGCCTGGCTTATTTCAGAGGTAACACATCTTGTACCTTAACTAGATAGAAGTAGTCCCATTTCTCAGACTGGATTATCACATCAACTAGGTTAAGCAGAGGCATAATTAATATGTTGCTTTAGGACAATGTCCATCAAACTTTAGAAGGATGTACGGGTATCATTTAGCCCAAATGGATGGTAAGTATATTGGAAAAATCCCTTAGAGGTTAAAAATTGTGTTTTTTTCCTGGTTTCAGCTATTATAAGCATTTGCCAGTGACCCTTTTTCAAATATAATGTTGTCAATAATCATTCATTCGCCAGCCTTTTTGTTCGTTCATCTACCTATGTATTGGTCATCTGTCAGATTTTGAAACATGATTCACCTGTCTAAAATTATTTTAAAACCTGACCTTTCCATCACAATTTAGGGCTAAAACTACAGAGTTGTTCCACTCACCTTTTGAATCCTCTGTATCCTCCATTTTGAGAACTCCTCTACTTCCTCTTAGACTGTACTATTCTGTAAGGTTTAATTTAACCATTTCTTCTGTAAGTAACTTCACAAATGACAGTCACAAAACCCAGACATAGAATCTTCAAAGCAACACTGTCATTCTACATCACCCCTCAGAAATGAACTTCATTCACATTGGAATAAAAAAGTCAAAATAAAAGAATAAAAAAATACAAAATTTGTACTTTCACTATTTAACTAATCAGAATAATGCATTACCCACAAACTTGAAAATATTTAAACTAAGTATTATCTTTCTAAAATAACTAAATATAAATCTAGCAGATATTAATATAACCCTCATTAAATTACTGAAATTAATAAAAATTAAAGTAATACTACAAAAAAGATTAAAATTTATTTTATACCATTCTGTTGGTAAAAACCTACACAGTCTTGACCTGAGGTGGAGGCAGAGCAGGACAGCAGAATAATCCTGAGCTACAAACTGGCCTCAAGATGAAAGCTTGGAAAACCTGATTTAAAAATACTGAAGAGAATTAAGTAATATAACATGTAGTTACCCAGATGACAACAATGGGGCATCAAAAAGAAGACCCAGTAGCAGAGAACGTGAGCAAGTGTTTCTGGGTGGGGGGAAGTATCCAATGACACAAAATTCCTGAAAAGACCCATGAAAGAGTAACAGCAATTCACTGAAAAAATATTCAGTAGGTAACCTAGTAGAACCAGAAGCAACACAGGATTTAAAATAAACTAGCTACCTACACAGAAAATACAAAATCTTGGATGACCTGGATACTTAAGAAAACTGAACAGAGAGTGAGAGACAGAGCGGAATTAATGACAGAGAAATCATAAATGTTCTTCTCAGTCTACTCTGCATATAGTGCCCAAAAAGTAAATATGACATAGTTAATAAGAAATCTAGATGAATAAAAGTATGTACAAGGCTTTAATACCATACCCAGCTAGTAGTAAATACAACAAGCTACTCATCCCATATAATAAGTCCATGTTAAACAATAGAGCTGATGCAGTAAGAAAAAGAGATAAAGAAAGACAAAACTTATACAGTGTGCCAAGAGGATTATGAGAAAACAGATGTGGGGTGGTATCTGTCCAGGAAAAACTTTCAAGTTTAGAAGAAGAAGCATGAGAAATGCCAATAACGAAAAAGACAATGCACACAGAAAAGAAAGTAGAGAAAAAATTAAAATGCAAACAAATCTCTTCTGGTAGCAACAGTGATTTTGTGTTGTACTCAGAAATGGAAGAAATGAATAATATAAAATCACACAAGAGTATAACATAATATCACAGCAGTGCCAGGGCTCAATGAGTAGCACACTTGCTTTGGTGTTAGAAGAACAGAGGGCTGTGAGTTCTATTACAGTGCCAGGTACTTGAATTAATTTTCAATTGTCAATACTGCAATGCAGCGTAAGATTGTGCTGCACTTCTAAGTGTGCCATCATTCAGATGAGATGTTAAACCAAGGTCCTATCTGCCTGACTTAGTGTTAGGTCTGTTGGATATAAAAGACCCCTTGGATCTTATCAAAAAGAGTAGGGGTTGCTTTATTTACATGTTTCCTTATTTATTCATTATTTGCATTTTCATTTTTCATAGCAACTATGTCATTTATTTCTATTTTTTCTAAAAAATATAATTTACACACAAAAAAAGAATTAACTACTTTTTTATCATTTCAGAAATTATGATTTAAGCCAGCAATAACAACTATTCTTTAAAATGCCTTTATCTAAATCCTTATCATTTCTTCTACAGCCATCCTTTTATTTCATCTAATATATCTTTATCATCTCTATTTTTATTATACAATAATTATTCACATCTTCTTTATTATAATCTCTAGATTTACTGCAAGCAAAATTCTGCACAACTTTTCAGTTTCACATTTGTTTTTGTTCGTATTTTCCATATACTTTCATATCCACCATATACTAAATATTACCCTTTTATTTACTTGTAAAGACTTTCCACAACTCATTTCTTAGTTCTAAAAATAATGTTTTGTTGTTTTTTTATCTCATTACAGTTACCACATTTTTTTTTCATAACATTACATTTCACATTACTTTGAAGTGTTAACTTATTCAGCAAACGTATCTTCTCAGGAAATCCCCAGCTTCATAAAATATCTTATATCTTTTCCTTCTATCCTTTTTAGCAATTCCTTCTAAAGATATGCCATATAGCATTTTACATAATACTGTTATACCATAATTTTCTGTTTTTTTATCTCATTACCTTTCACCTTCCCTAATTTTATTTTATTTTTGTGTTATTTTTCTTCCATTATATCTTGTTTACTACTTATTTTCTTTATTTCATATTTCCAGACTTCTTCACACCTAAAAAGTAATATTTACTACCTCCTTCTTTTATACTGTACATCGCTCCTCTTTTCACTAGAGTCAACCTTGAACCATCGATAAAATTAAAAAATGAACATGTCTTTCTCCATTCCGGCCAGGAATGTATGCCTCCTAAATATGCTAGTTCCCATAACATGTACATATTTAACATGTATATTATGTTAAATGGTAGATTAAAACTCATTCCATCTTGATAGCATTATTTTGTATTTAGGTTCATAGGTTCATAGGTAGGTACTAGGCTATCGGCCCTAGGGCCTATACAAGCCTAGCCAAAAATGTACCCTGGCTTTCGCCACCCAAGAAAATTATTTTCCTGTGCCCCTGTCAAGCAGAACCACAGAAGTGATCCCTGGGGTGAATTTCCTATTACCCATCCAGTCATCAAGATTTTTCTTGAAGAGTGCTAATGAGGAGCTCTGTTTGACATAGATAGGTAGTCTGTTCCAGAGTATGGGAAGTCTCTGGGACAGGAATCTATCCCTCCAGCATGTTCTGTTTATTGTGGTGACAAGGTTTAGGTCCCTAGAGCATGTAGCTTGGAGGGATTGGGATTTCTTTAAGTGGAGCATGTCCAACAGCTCTGGGTTTGACATAGCTTTGTAAGTTAGGCAGAGATCGCCTCTGAGTAGGCGATATGCGACGAAGTAAAGCTGGAGATTTTTGAGACGGTCTGCATAAGGCATCTGTTTGAGGCCAGTAATCCTCTTTGTGAGGTATTTTTGTGGCCTTTCCAGTTGTTGTAGATGTCTTGTGAGGTACATACCAAAAGGGGCATTGTACTCTATAATGGGTCTAATGAGTGATGAGTAGACCTCTTTTTTTCTGGATGAGAAACCTTTTGTGATGAGGTGTGCCACGTAGAAGGATTTCCTGACCACTTTGGCAATGTGATTATCAAAGGAGAGACTACTGTCCACCTGTGTCCCAAGGTCTCTTATCACACTTTCGGTGTTAAGTAGACTACTGCCTATGTGGTAGTTCATGGGTACATAATTTTTACCAAAGGGGATGACAATGCACTTTTTGGCATTGAGCTTGAGACCATGTCTTTGACAGCAGGCATCAGTCTCAGTGAGGCCTTTTTGTAGGATGTCCACATCATTAGGAGTTTTAATTATGGCTCATAGTTTGCAGTCATCTGTGAATTTAATTAGCCAAAGACCTTCTGTGTTAGCCTGTACTTCAGAGAAGTAGATACCAAACAGGAGAGGACCCAGGACTGAACCCTGTGGTACTCCACTTGTCACTGATCTGAAGTCTGATTTGGAGTCTGCTACTTTCACAGTGTGGGTTCTTTCAGTAAGCCAGTTGGCAACCCATCTTGTGACATAGGGATTTATACCTAGTTTAGTGAATTTATCTATAATTCCAGAGTGGGGGATGGTGTTGAACGCCTTGGCGAGATCTAGATAGGCTGTGTGAACCACCTTACCCTCATCCATGGCCTTGGTGGCTACTTCAAAGAAGTCTATCAGGTTTAGGAAACATGATCTGCCTTTTACAAACCCAAACTGTGTGGGGTCCAGGGTTTAGAGATCTCCAATGTCTTTGTTTATGAGTTCCATGATGATACGTTCCATGGCCTTGCAGACGAGGCTCGTCAGGCTAATGGGGCGGTAGTTCCCGGGGTCTGTTGTGGCCCCCCCTTTGTGGAGTGGAATAACTGTCACAGTGCACCATTCAATGGGCACAAAGTCTGAGGTGAGGCTATGATTGAACATGGTACTTAGGTGGGGTGCCTGTTCATTCTGTAGTTCATGTAGAAGGCAGCCTGGGATGTTGTCAGGTCCCATGGATGCTGTGTTCTTGGCTTTGGAGAGTGAAGTTTTTACCTGTGCAGCCATGATTACAGGAACTTTGCATTCTTCCGGTATAAAGATGGGCCCTTTAGGGGGTGAGAAGGGGGTAAAGTTAGCACTGAACCTATCTGCCAGGATGTTGGCAATATCAGTTGGTTCTGTATATTTAGTGTCGTTGTGCTGTAACTCAGAGCAGATCTGAGTGTTGCCATTGAGATTTTTAACATAGCTATAGAATGCTTTGTGGTTGTCTTTAGAATCAGTGGCAATTTTGTTTTCATAACTAGCTTTGCAGGATTTTATGAGGGATCTCAGCTTCTTACTGAGGCTGACCAGGGAGTTCCTCCAATCATGGGATTTTACTCTTTTTGGCAACAGTTTCTTTCTTTTGTTGTAGAGTTTGTTTATGGCAGAAGACCACCAGATTGGCTTCCTTTTTTTGGAGGATAGCATCTTGGTTCTGTTAGGGATAGCATGATCCATGCACTCGTGTAAGTGCTTATAAAGTGCATTTGTGCAGGATTCAGCAGTTGTACCTCTATTGTCCATCTGCATGGGTGTCATGAAGTTTGCCAGTTCTGTCTTAAGAAGCATGAAGTTGGCTTTGGAGAAATTTTTTACGGTTGTTTTCCTAATGGGGGGTGGGAGCGGGATGTGGATGTCTACAGTGATTAGCTTGTGGTCAGATCTGACCAACGAGGAGCTGACCTCTGGTGTTCCAACATTATTTTCTTTGTTCTGTTACATTATCATACTCTCCTGATTTTAGTTGTAATATACTTATTTAGTTCCCAGTATAATATATTCCACTTATTTTCCTAGATTTCACCAAACCCTTTGCTATTTTGCCTTCTTTAGCTGTAACCTAGCTCTTGTTAATAATTCATCCAGTCTTTTCACCACTTCACTTATCCATATTTTATTTCTTGCCAGAATTACTAAATCATCTGTGCATGGCATACAAATTGGTACTACAACTCCTCCCATTTTACTTCTATCATTTCACACATACTTGTTTGAATTATTAAATTAATTACCAGTGCAGACATATTCTTAATTGACATCCTTGTTTAAATCCTCTCATAATTGTTTTATCTTCCTTTCCATCCATCTGTTTACTATTACTTTTACCAATGACAGTTCACAGCAGATCTTTTATAATGTTCAACTTTTTTTCTCTTATCCCATATATTTTAGAAACTTCCACACAAGTTCATGACTAACCTTGTTACAGACCACTGGCACATCACATCACTAGCCTTACTTCCTTATTTTCTCTTAAAATTGCATCTGTTACTTTTTTTTACTATTACTAATATTTTCTTCACCTCCCTCACCTTGATTCCAAGAAAATATTCTCCTCTAACCTCATCCAAAACTCCATTATTCTTTCTTGTACTATCGTTGTCAAGTTTTTGTGAACTGTACTTCCCAAGGCCATCAATCTCTATTTTTTATATTGTGTATTTTATCTTTTTCCATATAAACTTAATTACCCCACCACAAATCTCTTCAACCATTATTTCTTTCTTTATCCATTCATCTAATATTTCTCACTTCCATTTATCTCTTTATAATATTCAAACCCTAATCCATCTGTTCCTGGTGCCAATTCTTTCCTTCTCTCATAGTAATCACTTTTCTGGAGAATTTTTAGTATGTTCAGATTTTTTTACAATCCATACTTCTTACTGTAATACTTCCATTTCATGAATTCTACCCAAAGGCTTTTTTTTCAGAATTCCTAGTATTTCTTTCAGATTATATCTAATATTTCCTTCTCCATCAAACAATGCATCCTCTTTTTCCTTTTAAAAGGAATCTTGATCTAAACAACATATTGTTTTAACTTTTTATATTTTTTCATATAGTTCTCTTTCTATTTCTCTTATAATGTCACCATGTTGCTCTATCTCTTTTTCATGTGATTTTGTAATTTCTTTATATAGTCTCCTATTACTTGGCTTCACTTTTTTTGTTCAAAAATCAAAAATATCCTCCTTCATTTTTCATTATAAGCACTCCACCATTCTGCAAAATTTTCATAATGTACTGTCATTGTCTTATGCTGTTCTCATAAAGTCTTATGTTCAGCTTTCATCTCATCTATTTTAGCAATCTGTCCAGTCAATCTTTTTATTAGTTTCCTTCTTGTAGGACTTCTCTGTCATTTCCTATTCTAGTTCATCGTGCTTTATGGCCTGAAAACTCAGCCATTTCTACCTCACCTTATTTGCTTCAGATATTATGAGGAGCCAGGAGCCTTGACAAACAACTCCTCTCCCTAGAATAATTCTTCACCACAAAAAAATTGATACATGCATGGTCATAGAAACGTGGTTCAAAACCAATGAGAGCACAATGAGTGTAGGGTTTCAATGCATAACATACTTACAGGACCGCCAGACTAGATGAAGACATAAAAGGTGGTGTTGTCTCTTTATTGTTAAAAAAAGCATCATCTCCAGACTCCATAGACAAGATAATGACCTTCGATTCCCCCAACTTACTATGAACAAAACCCCTTGACATATCATATCTAACTATAGGACCCCTTTTATGCTCCACTCAATCCATAACTGTTACCTAAATAGTATGAAGTCCCTATACATTACGACAAACCACATTTCCCTAGGTGATTTCAACTATGCTCCATTTGCTGATAGATGCATACTTGCACAAACATGAAAGTTCAGAAATTTCTGGATGTTATCAATACAGAATCTGTAGACCAGTTAGTCTGTACCTCAAGCAAAGGTGATAAAATCTTGGACTTAGTCCTTGCCAATATGGGATAGCTTTGCTTCCGTGAAATGTAACT
Source organism: Protopterus annectens (assembly GCF_019279795.1). Taxonomy (NCBI): domain Eukaryota; kingdom Metazoa; phylum Chordata; order Ceratodontiformes; family Protopteridae; genus Protopterus; species Protopterus annectens. The sequence goes on from NC_056735.1 coordinate 556,064,534, forward strand.
TTCTCCTTAGTTACATCAGGCCACAGATCAGTCACATTCACCACAATACTGAATCTGGAAGCATCTCATAATACCTCAGTATTATAAGATTATCCTAAAGGTGATCTACTAAAACTGATGACTTTCCTAAATTCAAAACCCCCTTTCAACTTTGGTGAACCCATTTCTTTTTACTGCCAAATTATATTCACTAAATAGCTGCATAAATACAGCTGCTTGCTTCAAAGTAAAAACAACTCTTAATTTAGCAATGAACATCTATAGTGGAACTTAAATATAAACAATCTCTAAAAAATACTCAATGCATGCAAAAATAAGTCCACTTGTTAGGATGCTAAAAGCGCTCTTGCTAAACTTATTACAGGGACCTCTGGACCTTGATCAACTCAACCAAAGCTAGATATGAGGTAAAATATCCATCCAAGTGAAGGATAATCATAAAACCTTCTTTAGCTGTTAGACACATCAGAAACAATACCCAGCATCACAGAGAGCTAACACTAAGTTATATAACATAGATTGACAAAGAGGACAGATTTAGTTCAAACTTTTCCCCCTTCCCTCTTATATTCCCAGATTTCATATCTATGTCTACTCCATTGCCAAGTTTCCCAAGAACTAGTCATCATGGCGCTATTCTAGATAAAGAACACTACTTATATGGGACCAGATAACATACCGGCTAGCTTGAAACAGGACTTCCCAGACACCTTACAAAGACTATTCAATATCAGCTTCCAGATGAATGGAGGACACCAACAGTCATTCCCTTACACAAAAGTAGTGTGATAACAGACCCACGTAATTATATACCTATTAGCCTGACCAGTCTCATCAGTAAGGCTATGGAAAGGATCATTATGAAATTAAGAAATAAGGACATAAGCAATCTGCAAGCTGTAGACCGCAAGCCAATTAAGATTCATCCAGGGCAGAGCTGACCTACTTAACCTGGTTGATGTCTTCAAGAAGGTTAATGAAACAATGGATTAGGGCAATTCAGTACACTCACTCAAAAGACGTCAAAACAATCTCACACTCAGGGACCATAGATAAAGTCTCCCAGCTAAATGTAAATCCTTATGTAACTCAGTGGCTAGCTTATCTGCATACAAAAGCAACACAGAAAATTAAGATAGGTGGATCTACATCCTCCAGGTGACCTATCACTAGTGGTGTTCCCCAGGGTTCAGTCCTTGGGCCATTTACTTCTTGGATGACAAATCAAATGATGTTATGGATGACCATGTTTGCAGGTAACTGTAAACTCAATGCTTTCATTAAGTCTGCAGAGGACACCGACATCCTTAAGGAAGGAAATTCATAAGCAAATAGCTGGAGTCATAACCATGGACTAAACTAAATGCCAAGAAATGTATAATAGCGTCTTTTGGTAAGTATGATTTCCCTGTAAGTTTCACTTTGACAATACTTCCCTGAATGTTGAGCCTGTAGTTAATGATTTGGGAACTTATGTAGACAACGATTTGCCCTTTTTCTCCATGTATCATCCCTTATTGTAAGGGGACTGACTGGAGAGATGATAAGTCAGCAAGCAAGGGGAAATATTGATGAAATTGAATTTATCCCCAAGTCTTGGTGAGTACCTTCATGAGGTGGACCCTGTTTTCACAAAATCTCACCAAGACGACACTGATATATAGACTGTATTTATATAGCATATATCATGGGCAGAAGTATGTTAAAAATAAAAAAAGAAAGCTGGGTGCACAAGACCCAGGATAAAAAAGTGCCCAATCCTGGTAGGCACACTGGTGCAAGACTGAAAAGATGACAGTGTAGAATCCACAAAATACGGAAACATTCCTACAATGGGGCCATGCCAGACCTAGGGGGAGGATGCCCCCCCATGCTCCCCTGTTGTAGAAGGAAGTAGTAGTCCACAAAAGTCACAAAAACTGATAGGCCAAAAAGAGCCATAAAGATGTTAAACTGGACTATTGAGGATAACAAAGAAATTAAGTATTGTTACTATTATGCAAAAAGCCCAGAATTTCCAGACACAAGATATACAAAATAATTAAAAGAGAAATTAGAGGAAAGAAAAATACTTCCACAAAAAAAAAAAAAAAAAAAAAAACTGTCAGAAGCTTCAAATAAAAAATGTGTATTCATTAATTCAAGAGATTTGGGAAAAACAGTATATAAATCAAGAAACTTTGATCTGTTTGGAAAAAGAAGCATCTGATGAAGTGTAAAAATATGAACAGCAAAACCTAGATATTTTTGAAAAGTATAAAAAAATATACGGACATAGAAAAGAAAGAGAGATTTGATATGGTGCAATATTTATGCAAAGAAGAAAGCCAAATTAGTGAGTATAAATAAGGCAGCCCCAAAGATATTTGAAGTGAAATACGTGCAAAGGCATCCAGATATGGGAAATTTCAGAATAAAAAATGTGTATCACAAGGAGGGAATGTAGAAATGAAGATTAGTAAAGTAGAAGTTAAAAAATAGAAGTTGAAGTTATGGAGTGCCTGCGAAGTGAAGGATTTGGTGTAGAAGATTTAACACAGGTTACATCACAGCATGATAGATTGAGTCCCTAAAGTAAGGAGAAGCCAGAAGATCAAGAGACATCTGAAGAAGAAATATGGACATAGGAAAGAAAAAGAGACTTAATATGGTGTAATATTTATGCAAAGGAGAAAGCAAAACTAACCAATACAAAAAGAGCAGCACCAATGATATTTGGAGAGAAATACAGGCAAAGGAATCTGGACATGGAAAACTTTACAATACAAAAAAGAGAAGACAAAGAGGAAAAGTGGAAAAGGATATTAGTAATGGAGTAGTTAAAGAAATAGAGACTGAGGTTATGGAGTACCTGTGAAGTGAAGAAT
>NC_056735.1:556072400-556127400 GCF_019279795.1 Protopterus annectens
TTAAATAAGTACTTAAAAAATGCTTGGCTTATGTATAAACAAAGATAAAATGTAAAGGCATTGGGACAATAGATAATATAGACGAATGCATGATTTTTATGAATATGTATCTATTATTTTTATGGTTAGATATGGACTGTTTTTGAGTTGTTGGTCTCTTTGTATTTATATATATATTCTTGATGCACACATTTTTGATGTTGTATCTTTAAATGTTGAATTGATGTGATGTCATTGTGTGGGGAGTATATTTAAATGTTTGAATTTGTCAGTTTAAATTGTCCCAGGAAGCAGCTTGACTGCGGAAGTGCTCACCATTGCATTTATTTCATTAAACCAGCATTTTATCTAGCCGTTGTTCAGTGCTCTTTACATATAAATTTTCTACATATTTCTTTTTGTTGTGAGAGCACTGGTTTATCCACACAGTCTACTTTGTTTTTTGATTATATAATATATACTATTATTATATATATTATGTATATATAGCTTCATTGAACATTTACAACGTTTTGGTAAGATTAGATGTAAAATAAAAAAAATAATAAATCTTATAATGAAAGATAAATATAAAAATTTTTGGGAGGAAATATGTTCTGTGAAAAATAAAAATAATTAATAAATGAAGATATGAAAGAGCATCAGAATATATTTTTGCAGAAATTGAATATAAAAAATGTAGAAAATAAAATAGAAATGAATAGTATGCAAATATAACAAATGCACATTATTGCATATACCCACGGAACCATTTATGAAATGAAGAAAGACATTCAATTAAGATAAGACCTGCATGGAGTAGAAGCATTTACGAATGCAATGAATTTACGTGGAGACCGACGATATGAAAATGACCTGTCAAAGCTAACATGCCTTATAAAAAAATTCAAGAGAGGGTGTGTCATTAATGTGGGGAGTCTGAGACAATGCAGCATGTCTTTTTAATTGTTCAAGAGTAGAGGAATTATGGAAAAAGTATGTCAAAGTAAGATATTGAAAGGCTTTCAAAGTGTTGCAGCTATAAATATGAACATGTCACAAAGTGGGTACTATGGTAAAAAAAGAAATGAAAGAGATTGATAAAATATTGTTTTATGTTCTATGGACAATATGGAGCAAGAGACTGAATGAAATCAATTTTAGTGACAAGTGAGTATTTTGTGAAATTTTGAAAATGATACATTTATGGTTGTGGAAAAAAAGAGTGGGTGAATAATTACGATATAGGGAATTGTGTTATATGTTAGATAAAAATGTAAATACTTGCAAATAATGTATAATATATAATGTATAAATAATATAAATGATGTGTATAAGTTGTATTAACAATAAAGAACCCCTACTACTTTTAGAAGTGCTGTGGGAACATTTAAATCCACCTGAACTGCCACCAACTCAGGCAAATGTGGCCTTGGTTTAATGTCTCATAAAAAGACTGCAGTGTCAGAACCAGAAAAATTAATCCATGTATCTAGCATAGGAACAGAGTCCACAGCTTTCTTCATCATCAAAAGCAAGGGTGCTACCTATTAAACTACTGAGACTGCAAATACATGCACATTAGTTTTTCATCTCCCCCCAAGGAAAACAGCACTGAGGAAGACAAAAATTGTACCAAGCAATTCCAGCAACATGAACCACTTCATCCGTTGAAATAACACCAATAGAATTAATTTAGATCTGGCACCATATCTTTCAAATTATTTTGTCAAAAATTCTTAACAAATAATGGGGGTGGGTGGTAAAATCAGGAGCAATTTTAAATATTGTTCTAATTCATTTAAATAAGTTAAAACAGGAACAAGTTTTACACCAATATTAATTTTTTAAACAAGAAAAAGTATGAAACTCTAAATACTGGGATTACTGAGTGACTGCAATCACCAGTGATTTACCAGAAAATCAAAATTGTTATGAGGTACATGACAATCTGAAGCAAAATCAGATAGATTTTGAAAAACAGGGGGAGATAAGAGGTACAGGTGGCACTCAAATGGGAATGTCTGCTCACTATAACTCATTCCAGGATTTGAACTTTTTTGGATGTGCTGAATTGTATATTATGCAGTTATGATTTTCTGAATGTTATAACTGTTTATGAGCAAGTCTTAAAAGAATACTACAAATCAGTAGTTTTAATACTTTGAATCATGAAAACTACATATCCTTAAATTCTTAAGCTGTGGCTTCTTCATTTTCAGAGAGCTTAGTATATTTTGCCTTTACTGTAACATCCACAGCACCAACAAGCAAAACAATAATAAAAAAAATAAAAACTGTTGCCATTGTTCAGTGTTCAATCTTCAAAATATAGAACACTACACTACCTGTCATAAGGTGGAACACATGGACAAAATATACTAACGACTAGGGAGAGAGCTCACAGCATGGTTAAACTGTTATGTTATACTCATTTTACCACATACCCAGTTCTTCAACCATTACACACTCTCTGGAAAAACAACTCGATTAGCAAAGTTCCAAGGTCCCAGATGGACAAGCCAAGCACAACCCCTTAAAAAAACACAACCAACACTAGTCAGCATCATCAAAAAAATACATGTAAGTACAGGCTTGCAGCATCAACAATACCATTCTAGCCATAATACTAACAAGTAAAATAATTTAAAAAATGGCGGACATAGTCAGTATTCCATTTTCATACTATGGAATATTACCAGACCACTTAACTGCCTGTGCTTTGGAGGAAGTTTCTGTTTTGGGGCCTGATCTACCCAGCACATGATGTTCCTATTTTTAGTAATATGTCCCTATTGTCAGGCTAGATTTACATGTTCACACAATTTTTTCAACCCTTCTGGGACATTTTACACACACACACACACACACACACACACACACACACACACACACACACACACACACACACACACACACACATTCAGAGGTACAGCAAGTAGTGAATCAGAGGGGGATGATCACATCATGAATCTGTATCAATTATTGGCCTGAGCCCTGAAAGGCTCTTGGAGATGCTATACTGAGCACTTGAGGAAACATCAATGAGAATTAGAAAGTGCATGAAGGAGGAAATATGCTGCAACACATAATGAGACACTGGTTACTAACATCTAGGAACTTAACATTTAATTAAAATACAATGTCATCCCCATACCAAGTAGCATGCCCTTCTTATTAAGCCATCCTATAGGTCTAACAAAATGTAGCCCATTATATTACCAGTCTTTTTATAAAAACAGTCAGCTCCTTAAAACCATTCACTTTCACATTGACATGATGACCATTTGCTAAAACTGTTAATGACAAAATGGACCAAAACCAAATTTCCTCATAGAAAATGTAAGTAATGCTGGAAGAAATTACATTTCTCTGTGCTTGAATCAAAAGACCATGCCCCAAGCTGGACTGAAATCTCTCTATCACTCTAAGTAACAACTCATTGCTAATGATAATAGTTATATACCTCATCCCCCTGCCAGCCCTCCCAGATTTAAAACACTGATGCACAACATGCCAGAATATAACAGTCCATACAGAAACATACTTATCCTGAGTGACATCAACATTAAATTTCCAAGTCCTAAGAATCTGGACATCAGTGATATTCTAATCAATGTTAATTTGATCCAGGTAATTAAATAGCTTAATAGGCCAAATCTTTACTCAGGAAATCACTCACTCCTTGACATTAGTATTACTAAGGAACAATCTCTTGTCCATAACATTTCTATCCTACTTATCTCAATAAGTCATCACTGCCCTATCACTTTCTCCATCATACCCCAACAAAAACAGACATTCCAACGATGTACCAACAATAGCTCTAAAATGTAAAGCAAAAACTATTACTCATTCAATAGTAGGATTCCCAACAAATTCCTAATATTTAACAATATCCCTCAATCGCCTCCCATCATGTCTGATAACATTCTTCCCTGAAGTCACTAGAATCCAAAAAACACAGTTTAACACAGTAATTTACCAGTACTTACAAAACTCTACTTTGCAATCAAAACAAATTACATAACTTGCTAAACAGCATAACAGGCCATTTGCCCCAAGTGATGATGTTCATGGTTTACCTTCATAATGCCGATCTCACTATGGTCGACCCCGCTTACGCGAATACCGAAGTGCGAATGTCCCGAACATCGAATTCTACATATCCGAATGGCAAAATCTCGCCCCCTTTTTGACCCATGGAAGCACTGGTTTGGAGGTGTGGCATGGCAGGAAATGTCTAAATTCAACATGTATTCAACTTTTTAAAAGTTTTGCGGTTCTGGTTTCATGGAAACGGTTCGACGATATGGCCGGTCGATCATATGTGATCGACGATATGAAGGTAAACCGACATTCATATATACTCCACTAGAATAGCCTTAAGGTATTTACCTCCTCCAATTTCTTCATGGAATTCATATTTCTCTCTCCCCAAACTACTCATTTCAATCAGTCCTACAAACTCATCTCACAGTCTTATCATTGACAATTCCCAGTTCTACTTTAAGGCAAAATAAATGGAGGATGTCATTGCGAAATCTCCCACAAATGTTCCATCAGAGAGATGCAACCTCTACCTCTGGTTCATGCAAATAACTGAATAATACATACTGCTTCTACTAAAGCACCTATACAACTTATGTATCACCAAAATTTTCATGCCCTCACTTTGGGGAATTGCCACAGCTGCACCAGAACCTAAATCAAAACAATCTTAGCTACATCAATGACTTTAGGCTCATTTCATTTCTACTCACCATTGGAAATATCCCTGAAAAATTATTTTATAATCAGCTAGTAAAATATAAACAATTATACAGTACTAGCTAATCAACAACATGGAATCTGGACAGGCAGATGTATCATGGCTGCTCTATACATACTCTGAAGGATGACAACTTTATAAGTAGAGATAAAGGAGTACAAACTGATGGTATCTTTGGGGATGTAAAAAAAGCATTTACTAAGTTGATCACTCTCTCCTACTGAACTCACTAACCATTACCAGCATCAGATCCCATGCTGCCCTATGGTTCAAAGACTTCTTTACTTGCAGATAAATGCAAACCTGCCCAGATCTCCAAGGCAGTCTAGCAGCGATCAATACTATTTCCTAGTCTCCTCTCTACTTTTGTCAACAATCTTCCAAGTGACATCCAGCCACTCCTCATACCAGTGAATCCAGATTGTGTGGTCATCTACAAATCAGACCCTGCACTTTCTACCAAAAAAGAACAACTAAAACATGTTCCAGTCTTTCTCTCAGTAACTGACTAAAGTCCTGCAATATAATGATTGATGCTAAAAAAAAAAGACATGCTTTTTTTGGACTCTGCAAATAGTCTCAGAATTCTACTACACCTGGTCCATTTCCTGCAAACAAACACACACACTAGAAACAGTTTCTTTCTACAGATACCTTGGTACTTGGATAGATCCTTCTCTTAAGTTCCAGCATCATATTCAAGTCACTAATGTTAAAGTTAATAAATTACTCTTTTGGTCCAGAAATAAAATAAAATCCTCTCCCTTAAACCAGGGCTGCAATAGGGATAGGAGTCTTCCTCCATCAACTTGAATATGGATGTGAAGATAGGTAAAGGCTGCCAGACTAACCAGATAGAATTTTGTAGATAATTTTGTCATTTGTGAATATTAATATAAGCCACAGGCTTGTTCTCTTAAATTGAAGAAAATGCTGTTAGATGTGGAACTGCAAAAATGTAACAACAATGCACTCTGCTGTAACAAAGCTGATAAGTCAAGCATTGTAAAATTATTTGATCTAAACCTTGGAGCCGAGATGTCTAGAGGGAGGCATTCTGCCTATTGTTTTGAGGCCAGAGTTAATGGCTAGAATTTACATGTATAATTTCTTCTATTTCTCTGCCTTCCTGACCAGCTGCAAGATCAAAAGGGCTATTAACCTCTGAGTTCTGTTAGCCTAGGAACCAGAAAGAAATGATGTAATCTGAAATGAATCAGTGGTAATGCGTTATCAATTTAAGGACAGAGAGAAGGAAGGCATTTGAGCATTTTGTCTTGAGAACATCCAACATCACCGGCACTGCCTTGCTCTATGTAAGTTATGTAAGTTTATTTTAGAGCTGTGTTTTCTCTTAGATATAGCTAGGAAATAGGAAGATTAGATTTGTTTTTTTCTGTATTGATGTCAGAACTTTTCTACTCTATTATTTTAAGTATTTCTCTGTGAGCTCTGAACTCTTGACTAACACTGTGTTCTTGTGTTTTTATTATTTATTATTAAATATTTTTAAACCTTTCAACTGTGGCTGTTTTGTGTAGAGATAATTTAAGCTCTAAGAGTATGTTGCATGTATTTAGTGATATTGTACAAAGTCACTCCAATAGCCCTGCTGTTCAGTAACACTTATCATTTGCATAATACTATTCCACAGTATAACTGGACACCCTTTCATAACGGCCTTTTAGTAGCTGATAAATATTTGTGGGTGGTGGCAAGTGGTACTACTGTAAAGTCTGTGTAAAAGGGGCACAGCTGGAGAACCTGTACCAGCTTTCCCCAGGAGTGTTTCTGTGGTTGTATATAACTCTTATCTCAAAGTGTGTGTGTGTTAACTACTTGGGCAGGGACATGAAACACTGGTTGGACAGAGAGGGTGCTGGAGGTTTTTGCTTGCCCACTAGGCTGAGATCTGGACCCTATAGTTGTGCCATTGGAGACTGTTATTGGGGACCTGGAGAGAACAGGAGAAACCAGCTCCAGACTGACTGTGATCTCTGTGTGCTCTTAAGGGAAATTGTACTTTACTGTGTGTGTGTATTTATTATCCTTTCCCTATATGGATGCTCCTCACTGGTGTTAGTGGTGAGGAATGAGGCTCCTTGATTGCTTGGGCCAGGGCACAGGTGCCACATATCAATTGTTTGGCAGAGGTGGGATTTCCACACCACATGTTAATTGTTTGGCAAATACTAATTGGCTTGAAGTGGTGTGGGTAGTGTGAATTCCTGTATCTTGTGTACAGTGATCACTGAAGGTGTTTTTGTACTCTAAATCAACCATGCAATGAATACTCGGAGTTCAGATCACAATTATTTTATTTCTTTTCTTAGCTTACTTAGTGTGGGAGAACAGGCAAGCATGTCAGCAGAGGAGTACGGAAAGCTGACAAGGAGCCAGATGGCTGAGATGTGCCAGGCTAAGGGACAGGTGCATGGAAACATGACTAAGGCAGACATGATTGCAGCTTTGGTCACAGCTGCAACAGAAAACAGCAACCAGGAGGATGATCAGACTGGCAGTAGAGATGTAGCACACTCAGAGAATGGACAGCTCAACCTTTCTGCAGAGGACATAAAAATCCATCTGGAGCTAAAGAGACTTGAGTTGGAGGTCAGGCAATTGGAAATAGACACAGCTGAGAGATTGTGGTGTCTTGAGGGTGAGGACAATGAGAAACTGCAACGTTTGCGTGACTGAGGGGAATGAGAAACTGCTATACCTGGAAGTTGAGGAAAAGGAAAGGCAGAGGCAGCATGAAGAGGAGATGCTGACTCTTCACCAGAGTCATGAAGGTAATGGGTAAGGGAGTAACTGGACCCCAGAAGCACAAATGGTCAATACATTTCTTCCGCAGTTTAAAGAGGGAGATAATTTTGATAGTTTCATTCATATGTTTGAGAGGGTATGTAAACAGTATGATGTTGACCAAAGGCTCCGGGCATGGTTCCTGACCCATGTACTCCATGGTAAAGCTGTAAATGTGTTGTCTAAACTTGCTGATTGTGAATATTTTGATTATTCCACTGTTAAGAACTGTTTGCTAGAATTTTTTAAGCTAACACCTGAAACGTATAGAAAAAGGTTTTGTGAGCATAGACGCAAGGCAGATGAAAGTCTGTGTGAATATGTTGCTGAACTGAGCACTTATTTTCATAGGTGGGAGAGTGGATATCAGGTCACCACTTTTGAAGGGCAGGCAGACCTTTTGATGAGGGAACAAGCCCGTAGCACTTTGCCTGAGGACATGAGGATCTGGTTAGCTGATAGACAATGTGCTATTTCAGAGGAGTTGGGGCAGAAGGGAGACCTATACCTGGCAAGCATGGCATCCCTGCACAGGAAAGGGACACCCAGTACTGCTCATGGGTCTAAAGGAACCCATGGTGGGCAGCACAGACTGCACCAACAGAATCTGCCAGTAACAGAGGAAGCCACTTGTCCAGGTACATGTCCAAGACCTAGGGATAAATGTTTTGAATGCAACCAGTGGGGCCAGATGGCATACAGATGTCCATGGAGGCAAGGTGGAGAACAAAAGGTGAGGGAGCCAGTAGGTGTGGAAGACAAAATGCCAATAGTAGGTTGTCTTGAGGCAACAGGGGTAGCAAACTACCATCCTGCAGATGTCATGATAGAGAAGGATTTTGATGAGGCAGTACCATGTGTTTATGTAGTTACACGAGTCAGGCTTTGAGACAAGCATGTGGGTCTGGTAGCCTGGGGGAGACCCAGACAGACCACATAATTGCAGCCAGGACTGATGAGGTGATTATTTCAGGGAGGAAACTACACTGTAGCAGGGAGACTGAGGGAGAGCCACAACTGCTTGTGGGTAATGATGTTCCCTTGGACAGAGTGACTGCAAAGGTAGAGGTGAGTAGTAGTACCCAGGCTGACAGTGAGGCACCACTGTCAGAGGATGCCAGACTTCCTGTGGAAGGGGAGCTGGGAAGGGTTACAAAGAGAGAGATGAGACAGTCTCAGCTCTCAGACCCTACATTGCAAGGCCTGAGGCAGGTAGCTAGTGAGAAACCTGATTCTCAAGGGACAGAGGAATCTATATACTGGGACAAAGGGTTACTGTATAGAGAGTGGTCCCCTGAGGGAAAGCTAGAAAGTGAGAGTGTGCAGCAGTTGGTAGTGGCTAGAGCCTGCCATCTGGCACTTCTAGCCATAGCCCATGATTTTCCATTTGCAGGTCATTTGGGCATAAAATGTACAAAGAGATGTATTATGCAGAACTTCTATTGGCCTGGAATATCCAGAGATCTAACAGGGTACTGCAGGACCTGTGAACAGTGCCAAAAGGTAGGCAAGGCAGGAGACAAGGTGAGAGCTCCTTTGATGCCTTTGTCTGTGATTGAGGGGACATTTCAGAGGGTAGCTATGAATATTATTGGTCCTCTGAGTACCCCAAGTCCCACATGGAAAAGTATATCCTAGTGGTGGTAGATTATGCTACAAGATACCCTGAGGTAGTGGCTTTGTCCTCCATTGAGGCAGAAAAGGTGGTAAATGCTTTGTTAGAGATTTTCAGCAGGGAAGGTTTCCCAAATGAAATACTGACTGACAGAGGTGCCAATTTCATGTCAGACCTGCTGGCTTGTCTGTGGAAGTCCTGTGGGGAGAAGCATCTGAAGACCACCCCTACCTTCCCCAGACTAATTGTCTTGTTGAGAGGTAAAACTCTACAATAAAGTCCATGCTATGGGCATTTGCAGACCAGTTTAAGAGGGAGTGGGACAAATATTTGCCCTATCTGTTGTTTGCTTACAGAGAGGTTCCCAGGAATCCACAGGTTTTTCACCCTCTGAGTTGCTGTATGGGCATAGGGTGAGGGGACCTCTAGATTTAATTTGTGATGAGTGGGAAGGTGAGTGTAAATCTCACAAGGAGTCTGTTGTGGCATATGTCCTAAACCTCAGGACAAGGCTCAGGGAACTCATGAGTTTGGCCCAGGAAAACATGGCAGAAGCCCAACAACAGGAAAAGGTATGGTATGACAGGAATGCTCGAGCTATAGAGTATGCTGTGGGGCAGCAGGTAATAGTTCTCATTCCTATCAGACACAACAAGCTGCAAGCAGCTTGGGAGGGACACTACAAGGTGGTAAGGAAGGTAAGTGATGGTAACTACATGGAAGAACTGTTAGGCAGTAGCACAAAGTGTACAATGTTAACATGATGAAACCTTACCATGATAGGGAGGCCCATGTGCTGAGTATTTGCAGTGGGTTGTAGGAGGAGTCTGAGGGAGATCTGGTGACTGATCTCCTCAGTGAGGCTCGAACTGACACCTCAGTGGAAGGGGTAATAATGTCCCAGCAACTATCTCCTACCCAGGTTTGAGAAATCCGAGCAGTGTTACAGGAGTTTGGGGACCTGTTCACTGGGAAACCAGGGTGCACCCACCTGGTGCAACACCAGGTGGATACAGGACCCCAAAGGCCTATTAGGCAGGCCCCTTATAGGGTGCCTGTGAGAGTCAAATAGACCCTGATGGAGGAGATAAAGGAGATGTTGGAAATAGGGGTAATTCAAGAGTACAACAGTCCCTGGGCCTCTCCAGTGGTGCTGTTGCCAAAGGAGGCTAGCAGCACCAGGTCCTGTATGGACTACAGGAAATTAAATAGTCACACAGAATCAGATGCTTACCCTTTGCCTAGGACAGATGAGGCCCTAGAGCAGCTGGGTGGGGCTAAGTATCTTACCACCACTGATCTTACCAAGGGTTACCGGCAGGTACTCTTGACTCCCAGTATTAGACACAGGTCAGCCTTTGTGACTCCTTCTGGCTTGTATGAGCTCACAAAAATGCCCTTTGGGATGAGAAATGCCCCAGCGACTTTCCAGAGGCTGGTAGATCATATCCTAGCAGGAGCAGGAGGGTTTGCCCTTGCATACCTAGATGATATTACCATCTACAGCCATTCCTGGCAAGAGCACCTTCAACATGTCAGGCAGGTGCTGGGCAGACTGCAGAGGGCAGGGTTGACCATTAAGCCCACCAAATGTCAGGTGGGTATGGCAGAGGTCTCCTACCTGGTACATAAAGTGTGGAGTGGTAAGATCAGCCCAGAACCTGCCAATGTTGAAGCCATTCAGGCATGGCCTGCACCTGTTATCAAAAAGCAAGTGAGGGCATTTTTAAGGGCAGCAGGGTACTACAGAGAGTTTGTCCCCAGTTATAGTACCATAGCTGCTCCCCTCACAGACCTGACAAGGAAGAACAGGCCAGACAAGGTAGTGTGGACCCCAGCATGTGAGCTGGCATTCCAGGACTTTAAGGAAGCTTTGGGAGAACCCCCTGTGTTAGCCAGTCCAGATTACAGCAAAGAATGTGTTGTGCAGGTGGATGATTTGAACCATGGGGTGGGGGCTGTACTTAGCCAGATTTCTTCAGAGGTAGAAGAGCACCCAGTGGTTTATCTCAGTTGCAGGTTCTAACCCAGGGAGGAATGCTATGCAGCTGTAGAAAAGGAATGTCTAGCCATGGTGTGGGCACTGCAGAAACTTCAGCCTTATCTGCATTGAAGAAAATTCACTGTAGTTACAGATCACTATCCCCTAACATGGTTAAACAGGGCCAGCCAGCAAAGTGTCAAGTTGCTAAGATAGAGCCTAAGGTTGCAAACATATATGTCAGTGCAGCACCACAGTAAGATTAGCAATGCCAACACACATGGGGTCTCAAGACATTGAATGAGGTAAGGTATACTCAGATAGACCTAACCCTCTCAAGCAACGTTTATCAAGGGTCACTTGAAAAACTAGCTTGAGTTCTCCAGGGGGTGAGATGTGTGAAGTTAGGTGAAGGCTGACCGCCTAGCCAGATAGAAGTTTGTAGATATTTCTGTCATTTGTAAATATTAATATAAGCCACAGGCTTGTTCTCTTAAAAGGAAGAAAATGCTGTTAGATGTGGAACTGCAAAAATGTAACAACAGTTCACTCTGCTGTAACAAAGCAGATAAGTCAAGCATTGTGAAATTCTTTGATCTAAACCTCGGAGCCGAGATGTCTAGATGGAGGCATTCTGCCTGTTGTTTTGAGGCCAACGTTAATGGCTAGAATTTACATGTATAATTTCTTTTATTGCTCTGGCTTCCTGACCAGCTGCAAGATCAAGAGGGCTATTAACCTTTGAGTTCTGTTAGACTGAGAACCAGAAAGAAATTATGTAATCTGAAATGAATCAGTGGTACTATGTTATCAATTTAAAGACAGAGTGAATGAGGGCATTTGAGCATTTTGTCTTGAGAACATCAAACATCATCAGCACTGTCTTGGTCTATATGTAAGTTTGTGTTAGAATTGTGTTTTTTCTTAGGTATAGCTAGGAAATAGGATGTTTAGATTATTTTTTAATGTATTTATGTCAGAACTTTTCTACTGTATTATTTTAAATATTTCTCTGTTATCTCTGAACTCTTGACTAGCACTGTGTAGTAAGAAGTATTGTCTTGTGCTTTTTATTATTTATTATTAAATATTTTTAAACCTTTCAGCTGTAGCTGTTTTGTGTATAGATAATTTAAGCTCTAAGAGTACATTGCATGTATTTAGTGATATTGTACAAAGCCACTCCAATAGCCTTGCTGTTCAGTCAGATTTACCATTTGGATAATAATACTGCACAGTATAATTGGACACCCTTTCATAAGGGCCTTTTAGTAGCTGATAAATATTAGTGGGTGGTGGCAAGTGGTACTACCATATAGTCTGGGTAAAAGGGGCACAGCTGGAGAACATGTGCCAGCCTACCCCAGGAGAATCTGTGTGGTTTTATATAACTCATATCTCAAAGTGTGCATGTGTCAGCTACTTGGGTAAGGACACAAAGCACTGGTTGGATAGAGAGGGTGCTGGAGGTTTTAGCTTGCTCACTAAGCTGAGATATGGACCCTGTAGCTGTGCCATTGGGGAGTATTATTGGGGACCTGGAGAGAACAGGAGAAACCAGCCCCAGACTGACTGTGATCTCTGTGTGTCTTAAGGGAAATTGTACTTTACTGTGTGTGTATTTATTATCCTTTCCCTATATGGATGCACCTCACTGGTGTTAGTTGTGAGGACTCAGGATCCTTGATTGCTGGGCCAGTGCACAGGCATCACAATGGACAATAATTGTTTGCTTCTGCCCGATAACAGAAACCTTCAATTACATTTTCTGGTTCATCACCCTGTCTTCAAGAAAGAAACATCAGTGACTTGCCTTGGCCAAATGACTTTCCGTACCAAAAATCACATCACTTATTCTGGGTACTATAATTTTCAAGTTGGTCTGGAAGAAACCTTCTTCCTTTTTGCTCAAAGAATTCCAGAAGTAGATTTGTCTACTTATAATCTAAGGTCCCTTTCTTACAGCACACTCCATTTGGAAACTCCTCATTCTAATCTGTGCATTCAGTATGCAGATTTTCTCATGTGATTTCCACAGTATGGGAAGCCATACAGAAAAATATCAAATTGATACACTCTTTCCACTTACAGTTTAACCAATCAAAATGTAATTGATTCATAAACTGCACCATCACATAATTTAATCTATGCTTCTCCACAGTCCCACAACCCACACTCTATTTTCCCTTCTGCTAGCCCATTTTGTGATTCACCATCTAACTTATACACCCCATCTAAGGACATTGAAACTACTATGACAGGCATGTTCCACAAATGTTTATTTTAAGAACACAATATCACCTTGCACTGCCACATAAATGCATATTTGATCTCCCTAACCTGCCCAGTGACAGGTCTTTGTTTATCCAAGCCAAGCTTATGGCATACAAATGAACATAACTAACTATTAAGCATCCATCTCTTCTTCTGCCCTGGTTTGTTAATACTTCTTTTCAATCTAGTTTCCTCTCTTGCTAGAAATCCACTTCTAATTTAGCACAGCTCTCTTTATCATAACTTTTTCCATACATTTTTCTACTTCAAATTCCATCCCTAGTACAACTCACCTCATCTATTCTATTTCTTCAGAAATTATATGTCCATTAGGTTCTCCCTGTGATGATGTGAGGTAGTGCCAGCTGTGCCAGAGGGGAGTAGGACAGTGCATGTGCAATATATGGCAGCATAGCTAACTGGAGTTTTGTAAAGAATTATATGTCATTTGAATACCAAACTGGTTTGTACAGATGCTTGTGTTAAAATGTATTTGAAAAGTTGTTTGTGTTAAAATGTATCAGCAGTAGGTCCTGCTGGGCAGAAAATAAATATACATGTATGTCTGACTGTATTGTTGTAACTGATAAAATGCATATATTTTAACAGAGCATACTAGAAGAGAAAGGGGTTAAACTCAGCCCAGCTAACCTTAAGAAAAATACCCTGAAATTAAATGACTTGGTTTAGGTTTATCTCATAGATTTGAATGCAGCCAGATATGCAATGTCTGTAAAAGGCCTGAACTGTTGTCCGCTCTGTTGTCCTTAGTAGTGAAATAATTGCTACCCTGGGGTGCCAGATAATAGCTTGTTAGTTTCTGTAGGAAGGTTGGAAGTGCTGGAATTGTTTTACAGTTTCCAGATGCTGTATTAAACCATAGCTAAATTTCTATGTGTGTATTCTGACACATCAGTGCCAGATCCAGGCTCAGTTTCTAATGAGGGGGTAGTGTGGGAACCACACAGTCAGGTGACCAGATGTGATGTCATTCTGTAGCCAGCACTGAAATTTTATATGAATACTAGTTGGAGATGTGATAAGTACATTCTGTTTTTGAGACCTGCCAAAGAGACTCATCTACCTTCATCTTGTCTTGTTTTAGTAAGTAGCTAGGTAACAGTAATTCTTCAGTCAGTTAGAAAAATATAGAGAGATGAGCTAAATGCATTTTTTTTCTGTATCTGTCTGAGTCTTTCTATCTATGTTGTTTTTTTATATTTCCTGTGATTGAAACTCTGGTGTTTATTGTAAATGGATATTAAGTATTTTTATGTTTTTTTAATTATTTATTATTAACTATATCTAAACCTTTCATTGTGGCTGGTGTTTTAGAAAATATTTAGCCTTTGAGTACTTGCATTTATTTAGAGGCACTGTGGTGTCACATTCCTGAAAATCTTGCTGCTTGGTTAACACTAACATTTGTATAAGTATTAATTTTACTAAGTGTAATTGGGTCCCCTTGTAAGTGCCTTAAAGTAGCTGGCTTGGGGTTTTCTGATGGCAGTAAATCTACCGTATAGTCTGGGCAGAGGTGTCAGAGTGGGTAAGATGTGCCAGCCTTTTCCAGGTTTATGTGTGTGAAAATTCAAATCTCAAAGAGTGTGTGTCACAGCTACTTTGAACAGGGAAACAGATAGTACTGATTTCAAAGAGAGGCTGGTGGAGGACTTGGCTTGGAACACCTTGCTAAGGACCTATTTTTATAGTGGTCAGTAGGGAATATTATTTGGGGCCTGGAGAGGAAGGCCAGCCCCAGGACTGGAGTGTGCATTCCTTGCATGTTCCTATGGGAAATTATACTTGATGCAGACAGCTGCATTTGGAAATAATGTGTGTGTCAATTTTTTTCCTCAGTGAACATTCCCCACCAGTTTCAGTGGTGAGAATTGAGCCTCCTTTATCACTGGCCAAGAGGAGGGACATCAAACTCTTCATATCTGTCAGTCTTCATCCTTTAATACTTTCCTCTTCTTACAGTACACACTGACAATTTGTTGTATTATATTCACTTAGTTGTGTTATAAGTATATATCCTACATAGTTGCCTCCTAGATTTCATAATTTAGTAAATGACTTTATAGTGTAGTATAATTATTCAGCTTAGACAATGTTCTCTTTTGAACTGTAAACCCTTCAGTGATAAGCTGAAAGCCAAATTTTGTACTGCATATTAGTTAAATATTACAATTACATAGGGATATCAGTTGTCTCTCTTTAAGCAAAACAGTCCATATTTGCACAGTACCATCCTGAGAAAAAAAGCAAGAAAATGGTAAGTGTCCTATGATTCTAGAGCAAAAAATGTTTGTTATATTTTCTGTAATGTTTCCATAAAACAATGTGTTCTATATCAGAAACTCCTTAATATTATATGAAACAAAGAAACAATTCAGAGTCTACAAAACAGTGCTTTTATTTTGTCAGAAATTTGAAGTCCCATCATTTATACTGGCTGTGGGTATAGTTTATCCTGCAAAATCTCGTTTCCATAAAAAAATCCCAGTTTGGGCTTTAGAAAATGTTGCATCCTTACTGTTGCATAACTACATCATTGTTCATATTTTTGTCTTGTCTTCTCAATGTAAATTATTGTGTGTCCTACTTGGTATGACATTTTACTTTGTTTTCTGGTTGAAAACCCTGTGCTAATTCTGAAAATTGTTCACTGTGATAAATACTCTAACCTGGTCAACAAATACATAAAGAATCAAGATAAATAAATATTGTGCACATTTTCTTGCACATCATGGTGAAACTCAAATCTGAAATATTTATCACACTATAAAGACTTGTTATACTGCAAAAAATGAATACAATCACTGCAGTCCACAAACTAATGAAGCTCAAAGATGAAGCCAAAGACTGGAATCCACCACAGGAAATATTTATTCAGTGCTTTCGTCTCTGTGATAGAGACTTCTTCAGAATTCTGAAGAATCATTCTGAAGAAGTTTCTATCCCAGAGATGAAAGCACTGAATGCATTTTTCCTGTGGTGGATTCCAGTCTTTGGCTTCATTTTTGATACTACAAAAATTACTTGAAATACATTCCATTTTCTACCTTTTTTATCCTTTAAAAATGCCAAAATGGGCAAAAAGAACTTTTCACTTCTGCTCATAGGCTGGGTAATAGTGAATGCCTGACAGCTTTATGCCAGTCTACAAAAGTGATAATTAAAAGAGAAAGAAGTCAGCTAAAATTAAGTTTTGTATTTTTACCTTCATGTGCCCTTTTTCTTGCAACCTTTTTATTTTTTCTTTCTTCTCAAGAAGGCATTAGAACCTACCAATTTTCTGTTTTTACCCTGATAACCACCATTGATTTAAAAGAAGCATAGCTGTTTCTTTTTCAAAAGAAACAGGAGTTCAGGGTTTAAAGTGGAACTGTCCCTCTACAAACAATTCAGTCTTTCTCATGTGAAAAAGTGAATGCCTGACAGCTGAAAAGGAGGATAAGAACAGAAAGTTTTCTTAATTTTGAAAATGTTTGATCAGGATAACCGGGAAAAGATGAAAAGACCCAACAACTTGATCAGGAAGATCTCATTAGAGATTAGTATCGTGTGTGTGTGTGTGTGTGTGTGTGTGTGTGTGTGTGTGTGCATGTGTGTGTGTGTCTGAGTCTGTATGTAGATGTGCATGTATAAAATGATTTTAGTGACGTTTTAATTAGATAATGTTTCTGATGTCCTTGTAATAAAAAAGTAAAAAAAAAATCTGCTGTTTCCTCTGTGAAGAATATTAAATATGCAAATAAATATAAATGTGAAATCTGAATGAATGAAAGCTGTTTGATTGGATTTCCTTTGATAAAACAGAAGCAACTGTTTGCATCATGAGTCTCATTAACATTCAATAACTGTCGCTAGTCAAGTGATAAAAGTTGAATATTTTAGAAACTAGGCATATAACATTTGATCACTACTGCTAAATGAGTCAGTTGCACTCTCTCCTGTGGGTGGAAATGCAAACAGTCACTTTTAGGAAACAATGAAATGTGAGTTTTAGTACAAAACTATTTTTATTTCACTTCAGAACTTCAGAAAGGTGACATAGTCTGCCATACAGGGCAGTTCTTAACCTTAGTGGTGACATTTTTACTCTGTCACTACCATCTCTCTCTCTCTCTCTCTCTCTCTCTCTCTCTCTCATTCTATCTCACGCTGACATTTTGATTTTTTGTTTTATTAAACAGCTTTTTGTTAAATTTGTGTTGCTGAGTTCGTATTTCTACTGTTGGCTTTTTTTGTTTACAAATTGAGTCCTGGTTCTGTTATCTTGGTTGGATCTACTACATTTTGATTTCAGTGACAGAGGCATTGAGATTCAACGACCAGGCGTGCATACACTGATCATTCTTAAACTGCAGTGGTTTGATAAACAGTGAGAGCAAAATGTGTGTGTGTGTGTGTGTGTGTGTGTGTGTGTGTGTGTGTGTGTGTGTGTGTGTGTGTGTGTGTGTGTGTGTGTTTAGTTAAATACTGTTAAAAGTGGATGCTTATAGAAGGCACAAAAAATTAGGACTGACTGGTGCAAGGTTTGCAAACTTGTGTTACATTTAAGCAGTATATCATACGATTTAAAGTCCTAGTGCTAGCAGTGAAACAGTACACAACAAAATTGACCATTTTCTAGCAAATGTACTATGGTATTTTTCTTTCTTTGTAAAGTGTGTTGTTTGTGTTTCAGTTTAACTGCAATACAACTAATTTTATATAGTTTTTACTCTCGAACAAGATAGTTTCCATGTCAAATAATGCAGCCTACACCAAGCAGTTGTCATTAATGTGTATAATACTCCAACACTGAAACTGTTAAAAATGTCATAATTGCATTCCTGATACCCATGGACTAGCAGAGAAAGTTTAGTAGTATTCCTGCATGCCATTTCTGCTGTTTGAATTGCTATATGAGAATCAGTCCAGCCCTAATTATTTAAGAACTTTCCAAATTAGCTCTTGCCATGCAAAGTCATAAACAATTGTCTGCTTTGGCATTTTCCCAAGAAAATTTCATTGCTGCTCAGTAATCAGTTCAGTAAAGAGATCCATGCACACAGATTCAGTAATTGTCTGAGTGAATTCCTCTTCACCAGAGTGCTGATTTTTTATTTTTCTTTATCACTGCTGCTTGTTATTTCTTGTAAACAAATCCTTAAAGTAGCGTATCAGTCCATATATACTGCACTAAAAGGTAAAAAAAGGCTGAAACATACATGTCTCAGCTAGTAGGATTTGGTTTTATTGGCCTGAATGTACACAAACAGACTTAAAAAGTAAAAAGAAAAAAGTTCTGGGCATTCATAAGCTATGTAGCTGAAACACTGGTATGTCCTTAAGGGTTAATTTGCATATATCTCAGATCAATAGTCTAATAAGTTCATATGAACCTATGAATTTATAAACAGGTCTGTCCTAAGTTCTGCATCTTTTACTGTTTCTAGCTGCTCTAAAATAAGCATTAAACTCTTAAATTTATGTTATTTGTTGGTAGTTCTCCTATTACCTCTGATAGCCAGTTATTCAATAAATAGGACATTTTGGTGAAATTATGCACTATCTCACAGGACTCAAACCAGCAATGCCAGGTCATGAACTGAACCGATCAATAATGGGATTAGAGTCAGGATTCCAAAGAAATGATGTAGCTGCAATTCTATGTAAAAGTGATGCATACTCACACCATACTTATCATCACATTTTTTCAGAGTGATTGAAAGGCTACATGCATTATGGGTATTCTGTACTGTACTCATTTGTCTTAAAGGTGCAAACACATCTGCATACATACAAACACACACACACATATATATATATATATATATATATATATATATATATATATATACATATATATATATACATACACATATATGTGTGTATGTGTATATAGTAGAAAACTGGACCATCACATTCCACCACACCATCACCCCCCCAAAACAGAAGAGGTATCCATATTTTTTATTTATCCATTTATATTTGTGAACTTTTAAGTGGATATAGTGCTATTCATGCAGTCTGTCTACTTGTCTCTGCAAAGCAAGTTTTCTCACCCAAGAGTGCTCCCAGTTTTAAATGAAACTATTTCCCTTGAGCCAGTAGTTAGAGATCCGCAATCATGATTGCTAAGTTCTGTAACTGTCCAGTTTCAGTGGCATGATATAAGAAGTTATAAATGCCATTCAAAAAAAAAATGAGAAAAATCTACATTGTATCTAAAAATCTATATTTTTATGAAATTATCTGGTTGATCTCCTAGCTCTTATAACAGTTCATGATGTAGGCTACTGTAGTTTTCAGCAAAAGTATAATCAAAGTTAGTATACATTGCTTTGCCTTGAAGTTTACAAAACGCACACATACAAGCTATTTTTACATATTTTTCAGAGCACTTGTTCTCTCTGTGCAACCATTATATGCTATAATCTGTTTCTAGTCATAATCTGAGCAGATGCGGACACCTGATGGCATCTGTTGCCCAGAAAATTAGATTGTGTGGCATCTGCTTAGCTACACACAGAACCATTTGGAGTTTCTTGCCAGTATTTAGTTGCAAGCCATGAGCATTTCACAGACAACAGTTTATATAATATAATATAATATAATATAATATAATATAATATAAGGAAAAAAATTATCGTCCAGAACCAAGAAGAAGCAGGTGCCTAATTGGAAGCAATCTCTCCTTAACCTGAACAAGCAAATAAAAGCATGAATGAAATCCTCCAAAGCAATCTTTGAGTCCAACCTGGCCATATCTACTAAAGACAAACATATGTCCACAATCTCAAAGGAAGCACTCAGATTTGCTCAGAACTGGTGGTCAAGTATACCACATACACAAACACCATAGATATAGCCAACCTGCTAGCAGACAGGTTCAGTGAAAACCTCACTCCTCTGTCCTCCCATCAGTAAATCAGGACATCCAAAGCACCTGACCCCTCCCCTTATCTCTATGGAATAAGTTATCACTGCCCTCTCAAAGGCAAAAAATACAGCTTCCATGGGACCCGATAACATCCCAGGCTGCATCCTACATGAACTCAGGCAGGAACTTGCAGTGCGATTAGGCACCCTATTCAACCAAAGCCTGAATACTGGCTTCATCTCAGCTGAGTGGAGAACATCCACTGTCATCCCTTTGCACAAAGGTGGAGTGTCCACCGATCCAGGAAATTATAGACCCCATCAGCCTAACTAGCCTGATCTGCAAGGTTATGGAATGGATTATCATGGTCCTTATTAACAAGGATATTGACAGCCTCCAAGCACTCAATCCCACACAGTTTTGTTTTGTCAAGGGGAGGTCATGCCTGTTAAATTTGGTTGACATCTTTGAGGCAGTCACCAAAGCCATGGACAAAGGGAAGATGGAGCACACCACCTACCATGACCTGGCCAAAGACTTCGATACTATTCCCCACTCGGGTATAATAGAGAAACTCTCTCAACTAGGCATCAATCCATATATTACCAGATGGATAGCAAACTGGCTCACTGACAGAACCCACCTAGTCAAAATAGGGGAAGCCATCTCAAGCAGTAGACCTGTAATGAGCACTGTACCCCAGGGATCGGTCTTGGGGCCTCTGTTGTTTGGGATATACTTTTAAGAGGTGCAGACCAAAACCACTGGGCTATGGCTGACCAGATTTGCAGATGACTCCAAGCTGGGTCACCATCATCATCATCAGCCCCCTTTTTCCCATTTTTCTACATGGAGTCAGGGTATCGTGTTAACTGTCGCCAACTCTCTTGATTCAGTGCCACACCCCTTACTCGTTCAACACTCATGCCTGACTGTCACAGATCTATCACACAATATATCCACCTCTTTGCTGGACATCCTCACTTCCTCTTATCTTCTTCCTGTCTGTCCCTAATCTTCCTCAACAGATTATCTTCTCCTTTTCTGCACATGTGCCCAAACCACCATAATCTGTTCTCTTTGATCTTTTCTGCAATTGGAGCTACTTTGGCTTCTGCTCTTATGTCCTAATTTCTTCATCTGTCCCACAGTGTGCATCCTATAACCTTTCTCAGACACTTCATTTCCATTACGTCTAGCTTCTTCAACTGTTCACCCTTTACTGCCCAGGTTTCTGTACCATACAGTAGTACTGGTTGCACCACTGTCTTGTACAATTTACTTTTCAGCTTTTTTGACATTCTTCTGTCATAGACTACACCTGATACTCTATCCCAGTTGGCTGCAGCCTCTCTGACTCTATCTTTGACCTCTTCATTCAGACTACCCCTCTCCTCAACTACTCCTCCCAAATACTTGAAGCTGCTTACCTGTTCCACTATCTTCCCTTCTATCTCTATTCTCAGCTTCTTCTGATTTCCCCAATTTTCTGCCATTACAACTGTCTTATCTGTGCTTAGTTTCATCCCATGTGCCTTCACATTTGCATTCCATTCTCCTGTCCTTTGCTGCACTTCTACCTCAGAGTCTGCCTGTACTGCTACATCATCTGCATACATCAGCTTTGTTGATCCATCCCCTCCAACTTATTCTCTAATGTAGTCCATCACCAATATGAACAGCAGTGGGCTCAGCGCTGAACCCTGATGTACACCCACACCCACTGGGAACCCCTCTGTGAGGCCGAACACTGACCATACTTGAGTCATTGGGTCCTTGTACATAGCCTGTGCTAATTCTAGCAATGGTTCTGGGACTTCACACCACCACAGTACTGCCCAGATCAGCTTTCTTGGGACCTTGTCATATGCTTTCTCCAAGTCTAGGTATGCCCAGTTGGACTCTGTCCTCATCTCTAGCTTCTTCTCAAGTATCTTTCTCAATGCAAACATCAGGTCAGTTGTGCTGCTTCCTGATCTGAATCCAAACTGCTCATCTCCCATCTTACATTCTACTACTCTGCATATCCATTTATCGGTCACCCTCTCCAGAACTTTCATGCAATGTAATAGGAGTTTGATGCCTCTGTACTGCCCACAGTTGTGGATGTTCCCTTTGCTCTTGTACATCGGCATGAGTATGCTTATTCTCCAGTCATCTGGGATATGCCTTTCTCTCCACACTGCTACTAGTACCCTCAAGAGCCATTTCTCCCCTATCTTACCCAGCACCTTTATCATATCTGCTGTGACCTCATCTGAGCCTGCTGCTTTCCCTGACTTCATCTTCCTTAGTGCTGTTCTTACTTCTTCTGGGGGGAGAGGGCTCTTCTTCTTCTCTCATTGTAGGCTGTTTCTGGGGCAGTTCAGCTTCTGTGGGGTTTTCTTCATTTTGAAACTGCTGGAAATACTCCTTTCATCTGCCTTTGATGTCCTTTGGGCTGGTGAGCAGGTTGTTGCTGGCATCCCTTATGAAGAGTGTCTGACTATCTTCTTTATCTTTCTGTCTTTGTCTTGCAACCTGATATAGTTTCTTTGTGCCCCTTACTGAGTCACTTTCCAGAAGTTGGTACAGTGCCTCCGATGCCCTATTCTTTGCTATTGCAACTTCTTTCTTAGCTTCTTTGTTAGCCAACCAGTAGTCTTTCCTAGCCTGGTCAGTATTTTCTGTCTCCCACTTCTTCCTGCACTCCTTTTTTCTTTTAATGACTTCCTGGACTTTTGCATTCCACCACCAGCTTTCTTTATGTACCTGATTTCCCTACCTGGTTCGGCCACATATCTTTTCTGTAGTCCTAACACATGCTGTTTTTAGGCATGGCCATTCTTCAGCTCCTCCTATTTCCTCCTCTTCTTGGGGTGCTAGAGCCCTGAGTAATTCCTTATACTGTTGTACTTTCTCTCCAGTCAACTTCCATGTCTTTGGCCTGGTCTCTGTTGTCCTTAGAGCCTTCTCTGACTACTGCTTGTAGCAGATTGTGGCAAATAGTGGTTTATGCTGTGGGCCGACTGTTTCACTGGAGATGACTTTGCAATCATGAATTCTGTCCCAGTGCCTATTCCTTACTAGGAGGAAGTCTACCTGATTTGCAGGTTGCCTATTGTTGTATGTGATCTTGTGACTGTCTCTCTTTCTGAACCATGTGTTGGCTACTATCAAGCCATTTGCCAGACAGAAGTCTAGAATGGCTTCTCCTTCTTTATTCCTGTTGACCCAGCCATGTGGAGCCAGGCAGTCCCCATATCCTGTTCTGTCTGTTCCGATATGTGCATTCAAGTCACCCATTATCAACACCAATTCATGTTGTCCTGCTTTATCTAGTAGGTCCTGCAACTGTTGTCTGAATGCACTCTTTTCATCACTATCACAACCCTGCTGTGGAGCATAGGCTGAGATTATGAATACTGCCCTATCATTACACTGCCATGAGTCTGTCATTAATTCTGATGATATCCCTTACTGCCTTCTGAAGCCCCTCTCTCTCACCACAAGTCCTACACCATTTCTAGCCTGCCCTCCACCTGAGTAGTAGACTCTGGATCCCAAGCCAAGGAGCTTTGCTGCTCTGCCCTTCCATCTCATTTCCTGGATACATAGGATGTCCAGCCTACTCCAAATCTTCATGTCATCCACTTCCAAGCTGCGTCCTGTCAGTGAACCTACATTAAGTGTAGCAATTCTCAGTTCATGTTTGGCAGGTTGGTTGGGTTTACATCCAGCTTTCACTCAACAGAGCTATCCTAGATAATCCAGGCTGGGTAACTAGACACCAGCCAGCCAGTAGCTTATTGACCTAGGGCTGCTGGGCTTCATCGCGGGCACACATTGGCAAATAGGGGCACATATACCCCTCCCACCGATAGCACGGGTCCCTGGCATGGGTCAGAGTAGGCCGGGTCCTCAACACACTTATCACCGATAACTACTCATGCCCATTTTTGACGACATTAGTCAGCATGACCAAATCATCAAGCTGGGTGCTCTCAAAAATTCCTATAGGGCTGTGGACATCCTCAAAGAGGGTCTTACCCAAACAAATGACTGGTGCCAGAAACATGGCCTCAAACTGAATGCCAAAAAATGCATCATCATCCCCTTTGGGGATAGTGACATCCCCAAAAATTATCACATTGATACAAGGTCCTAAGCATGCAATCAGTCATGAGGGACTTAGGTTGATAGCACACTGACCTTTGACCACCATATTGCCTCTGTTGTATGGAAAGCTTTCTACATGGCCACATTATTAGTAAGCGTATCTCATCCAGAGACAAGGAGGTCATAATATCCCTGTATTCTTCCCTTATAAGAACCATTATTGAGTACAATGCCCCTTTTGGCATGTACATCACAAAGTACATGCAGCAGCTGGAGAGACCACAGAGGTTCCTCATCATGAGAATCCAGGGCCTCAAACACCTATCCTAAACTGATAGGCTAAAAGCCCTGACCTTCTACTCAGTCCCATACAGACTTCACAGAGGTGAGCTCTGTCTGGCATGCAAAGCAATCTCAGACCCCGCCTTAATGGGAATACTTCATATCTACCAGTCAAGCTACACTCGAGTAACCCACCCGCACGACCTCAACCTGGTCTGCTACATCAATAGGACTTGTTGGCAGGACAGATTTGTGTCCCAGAGACTCCCCCTTCTATGGAGTAAACTCACTGTCGGGATAACTGGATGAGGAACAGAAAAAACATCAATGGGATTCCAGCTGTGTCCCTGCTGGACAGTGGCATCAGGTGCTGACTTGTTGGAACATGGGCTAAATTCTTGGCTAGGCTTGTAAGGGCCTCAGGACCAATAGCCTAGTAAGTTCCTATGATTCTGTGATTAATCCTATGATGTCAATGTGTATGAAATTGTCTACTTGTAAGCAATATTGAACAGCACTGCATAGATCCAGGCATTACAAAAGCAGATGAATACCTTAAAACAAAAATTAAATGGTCAATAAGTGAATTATTATGATATGTTTTCATTCAAAATTATGAATATAGGTTCATAGGTTTTTACTTTGCTTACAGTCAAAAGAGACCATCAAGAAGCTTAGCCACATCTCCCAGTACTGGTGGGAAACTAGCATTGCCCCCATTGAGTAGACTTACTCCAAATATTCCTGGTAAAATTTGTGATTACCCATCAAGTCATCCGGACTATTTTTAAAGGCTTCTAGGGAAGTACTCTGCCTGACAAGGTAAAGGCAGCCTATTCCAGAAATACAGTATACATTGCACTAGGTATCTGTAATACCTTCTGGTCTTGTTGATATGATAGCTAGCTTTAAGTTTCTAAAACAGTTGTTTCTTTACCACTTGTACTATTTAGGTGAAAGATTTCAGAGAACTGGGTCATTCATGACAGCTGGCTGATAAAAAGCTAGCAAAAGATCTGTCAAGCAATTGTTCTGATTGGTCGGGGAAAAGGACCTCTAGTCAAAGTGTCTATGGATTTGCATGCCTTCCTCGTGCTGCTCAGCTGTTAACTCTGCTGCTTAAGTGTGTGTGTGTGTGTGTGTGTGTGTGTGTGTGTGTGTGTATGCAGTGGTGCAGTGCCACTGTGTGCCTAAGTGGATTTCTGTTTGAGACTATGTGGCAGCTTCCCTGTAAGCTGCTGGAAGCTAATAATTTTTATTCATGCCACTGATACATCTTATCAAGTGAATAACAAAAGGTGTGGGTCTAGGGATAGCAGTTATGATGGCTTTGACCTGGAATTCAGGAATTTCAGTTCGTTGTGAAAGCATACAAATCGTTAAACATCAGGCCCTTTTGAAGTATATACATTCTTATTTTTTCATCTTAAGTTGCTGTTGGTGAATATATTTAATGAAGTAGCATAGATAGGTAGTGATGCTGATATTAATTATATGTATCTGGTATGTTATGGAAACAGAAAATTACTGAATTCTTAGATAAAGTGTACATCAATATCAGAGAGTTTCCAACAGAGTATTCATGTGCAAGTGTTGCCTACTAATGACATTATAACAAAGTGCTGAGAAGAATGGACAAAAAATAAAAAAGCCACTAGATTCTTTACATTCACGAAACATGATTATTTATCAAGTATAAAAGAAGTAAATAAAATTAAAAAAATAATAATACATCAAGTAGAAAAAGTAACTATGGGATCTTTATATATTTAAGGTAAAATTAATAATGACATGTGGTCTGAAAATTGCATCTTTTTAACCATAGATGTAAAGGATTTGTTTACCTGTATCCCAAGATTGGTAGGTTTTGAATTTTTTGAAGATAGTATACATAAACATCTGGAAGCATCTCTAGATCAGAAACAATTGATTTTGGAACTGATGGAAGTTGTTTTAGACAACAATTATATAGGCTTCCAGGGGGAATATTTCCAACAGGTGAGTGGAGTGGCTATGGGGGCAGCTTGTGCCCCCATTTATGCCAATCTTGTGATGTTGGAATGGGAAGAGAGACATATATTCAATAGTATATATTTTAAATGTATGAAGTGTTATTATAGGTTTTTGGATGACATTTTTGTTTTATGGGAAGGTACACAGGAACATTTGGAGGAATTCATGGTTTATATCAACAAAACAACTAATTTTTTGTCATTTACACATACTGTTGGAGAAAATAGTATTAATTTTCTTGACCTTACAGTTAGTAAAGTAGTGTTAGGTTTTAAATCTAGGATCTTTCGTAAGGAGACATGGTGTAATGGTTATTTACACTTTGATAGTCATCACCCCTTTCATCAAAAAAGGAGCCTTATTAAAGGGCAGGCTGTAAGGGTAGCACGTATGACTTCTGACTTTGAAGACCTTTACGAAGAATTTGTTTTCTTAGGGGAAAAATTTATTGAGAGGGGGTATCCGAAAGTTTTGGTTGGTGGTATTTTAGAAGAAGTGTATAATGGGTGGGGGACAAAATTCAAGTCATTATTGGGTAAACCTTTTAAGAAAACAGAGGAATCTGATAAGGAAAAAATAAATTATCAAGGGACTTGTATAACTGAATTTAATGTTTTTTCTGAAGAATTCACCAAAATTTTGGAAACCAATTGGTCAATACTTAAGACCAATAAGGAGGTACATGAAGCAGTAGGCAATAGACCCCATTTTAGTTATAAGATAGGTATTAACTTCAAAAGAATTTTTGAAAGGGACAGTAATTATGGAAATATTAAAAAGGCTACTAATTCTTGTGGTAGATGTGGACAATGTACCCATATTTATAAAAATGAAACTATAAAATTAAATAATGGTTTGGGTAGTATAGTTCATTTCTGTAAGGGTAATTGTCACACAAAGATGTTAGTATATTTAGCTATTTGCACACAATGTTTGTCTTTTTATGTGGGGAAAACTAAAGGGCACTAAAGGATAGGATTTATGAACACATGAACGATATTAGAGTTAAAAAAGATACTAGTGCCCTTTATAAACATTCTACTGTTTGTAGTTCTTTTAAAGGTTTCCAATTTGGTATTATTGACCTGGTGAAAAATTACCATAAGGGGGGTGATTTGAAGAATCTTTTATTATATAGGGAAGTGAGTTGGCAGTTGAGGCTGAAGGCTAATATTTTCCCTGGCTTGAATGAATACATTAGCATCAAAGCCATTTTGGTTGACAGAGCAGGGAAAGTATAAATTAATTTTAATTTTAATTTTAATATTTTAACAAAATGCATTATTTCCATTGTTATTTTTAGCTTTGGTCAACATCTATTTAAAATAATACAAATAAATAAAAATATATATGTAATTAGTTGTTTGCTATAAGCAATTTTGTAAAGTCTAAAATGTCATTGTCTATGTACATAAAAAATTGTTAAAATATATACAGAAGTTCTTTAAGAGGATTAATATTGTTCACTACATTTTTTATTGTGAAAGTTCAAATTAATTAATCTGGTACAGATGACCTTTTAAATAATTTTTCAATTTAATTGTTTGATTGAGACAATTAAGGGTCTTATAAATATATGAGTGGTGCCATTTCTCATTTGTCTGATGAAGTCTATATGGGTAGACGAAAGCGCTTACCTTTTATTGTTGGAATAAAGAATTTTTATATCATCCTTGGCGACTTGGAACTACTACTTTTTGGTTTTACAGTCTATTCAGGTTATTTGCTGAATCTTTATATATTTAGCTATAACTTAGAGTTGAATGAGGTGCCACATTGGTGAATTGAACATGGAACCAGATAACCTACCTATGGTACTGAAAAAGTTAATTGCCAGTGACATTTGTGCCTGCTTGTGTGCATGTCAGTGTGCATCTGAATTTGTATATATATATATATATATATATATATATATATATATATATATATGAGACTGAGTTTTTCCTTCTATACCTATATATCTTTATATGTGATTGTGCGTGTGTGTCTGTCTGTCTGTGTGTGTCTGTGACATTATTAAATAGTTGCATAACTTAGTAAAATACTTGCTCTAACAACAATTATGTCTTACAGTAATGCTGAATTATTAGGAGAAATTATTTTACATTGAAAATATGTAAAAAAAGGCATTGCAATAATAAAACAAGCACAAAGCAATTTAACACATTGTCTATCTTCTAAACATAATAATGTCCTTCAAGGCTGGCGTTATAGAGAATCCAAGTCCACACACCTGTAACAGTCCGTTATTTCCTTCTAACTCCAACCATGTGACCCACTATGGCATGCTGACAGTATACATACAGGTATACGGGTACAAATCAAAGTATTCATTTTATTGAAGATTAATATTGACTATTAACACAGAAATTTTATTTTCCACTTCACTATCTTCATTTTCTGTTAGTGCAACTGTGTAATACATAAGTGTTAGCATCATCATTACAGGGATATTTACATAGGCCATTTCAGCTCCCTTTGATTAGTGTCTTCCTAGGATTCAATAAACTCCATGTAGGCTTTGTGCAAAGCCTACATGGAGTTTACATATGTGCAGTGATGCGCAATGAGCAGCAGCATTCATTGCATATTCGTGCCTCACAACATATCAAGTAAATAAGCGAGGTTTCATGGCTGGCAGCAATGTTGCTGGCCAGGAATCCATATAAGTGAACATGGATAGCAATCATGTTTAAATCAGAGCAGGAAAGGCGTATGGTTTTGCATGGAATGCCACAATGTTCACCAGGGCTTAACAGACAGCTCTCAATCTCTTAGTGCAAGATATCTGGATAAAGGCCAAGATAATGTGGGGATAATGACCCAGAAATAGGGACATATTTGACATAAGCTTATTAGAAATGTGCTAGAATAACCAGAGCATTGTTCTAACATACATCTTCTGAAGGATTTGAAGTCTGAAATCAAATGTATGTAATTATTGAATCACATCAGTCCTGAGATCATCACAGTGATATGGCAGAAAACCACAACTTTGATAAGGAACACATCAAAAAGTTATATAAGGCAAAAACTGGACAGTCTGTGAAAATGTGGACAGTTGATAGGTATGAATGTTAAGTATATGGTCCAAACACAGTACAGGACAGTGTATCTACAGTGCAGAGTATTGTAAAATCAAATTCCAGGCATTCTGTGCTGAAGCTGTGTAAATGATCTGTAAGGCTACATGGACTGCCATATAAAATAAAGACTCAGGGGAAGTGTGTTTATTGAATAGGGGCACATAGATGAATTGTAGGAATGAACACAGGGAAAGAAGACAGGTTAAGCAACCTAATGTACAGCATATAAGGACTTGTCAATAGAAGACAGCTGTAGCAGCCACACCAATCATATATCAGTAGGGTATAGTAGGGACTACACAGTGAAAATATGTATTATGTGACTGTCACAAAAGGTGGCATAACAATTGGGTGGATATCTGTGTGAGATAAGTATCCCTACATTAATAATACAGAGGACATCTATAAGGGATGTTACATACAGTTAGAGTAGGGTGCATTTTGTAAAGCTCTACAAACAGATGTACCTGAATATGAGAGTATTCTCAGCAGAGGTCCCCAGCAAGTGGGACACAGATAAATGCTCATGGACAACATCAGAATAATAGCACCAGTAATCCCATGCCTCTGACATAACGTATGTGATTTAGAGTGATCAGAGATGTTTCTGCACAAACACAATTGTACAACTATTATGATATGTCCACATTCTATGAGGGTAATCACATACATTGCCCTGGCACCATAACATCTGCTGGAGGTGTTAGGAGGGATATTGCAATACTTGTATATGATATAGTTGATTGGTGTGCATGGCATATATATGGCACAATCCTCACTATCACAAATGGAACCCGAGCCATTAATGTTGTCAAACACCTATGTATGTACTGTGTGCATCACCAGAATAGGTCGTATACATTCATCTGGTGTAAAAACTTGATGGGGGTTCCACCTTTTCAGACAGTAATATTTATGCCACGAAAAGAATACCTAGGTTTGCCCAATAAGATGTGTAACAGCTCACTGTGACAAAGGTAGTACAATTACACATCAATGGAAGATGCATAGGGAGGTAAATGAAGGAGGGTGCATTGTAATCAGTTATTGGTGTGATGAAGACTGTGGACTATGGAGTTATTATAGCATCCGATGTGGTTATGCTTCACATACTCAGTGCTTGTGTTAAATACAAGGAAGTAGTCAGCACTGTGACCACATGTCACATGTTGGTGGATATTCCACTTACAATCTACCCCAAGACACAGGTCACATACCTATTGGTCTGATTATAGGGTGTAATGTCCTCATTAAACTTGTGTTGTGTGTGTGTTTTCCTGATGTAACAAATCCCCCCCATATTTTCTTGTCATTGCAGGTGTTGTCATGGCTTTGGCAGCAATCTTTGGTGTGTTTTGATACTATCTATTTCTGTAGTCCTTCAGGCAGCTGTTTGGACACAGGATGTATATGTCAACTGTGATGTCCATCACTTAAATAATAGACAACAAAGGGCCTAGCAAACAGCTCTGATGTAAGGACCTGAGATGTAGGTCACTTCACACATGTCAACATATTTAGATGCCATGCATGTGATAACTGGGCGACCCACATAGTGATGTAGGTGTATATGGCCACATCTGACAGTGTTGAGTAAATACCTCAGTGTAGATTTGATCAAAGGCCTTGGCCTTGTCAAGTTCAAAAGGCTGATAGTGTTCTCATCATGCATGCCCTCAATGATCTCTTTGAGAACATCAAAAAGATGTAACAGACATGATGTAGTAATAACAACTCACACATGTCTGTTGCATACAGCCGGGATATCACTAGTGTCTGTTTATAAAAAGTCCATGATGACATGTTGGTCTACTTCACAGATGAGGAGAGTCAGGATGTGTCTGTACATTCATGCATCAAGTGCTGTCCCCACCCCAGCTCACATGGATGTATGTTGAAAACACTTTTCTACAGCAACATAGTCTGTGTGGAGGGTGAGTTGAAGTGTGTATTCAACCATTTAAGGAAAGTGTATGTGATGCTTCACATGATAGATGATCTGTGATGTTGTCACAGCCCACTGATTCTGTGTGATAGGCCTGGATGTAGATAAGACAGTGCATACTGGCTATCCTCAACTGGCCTTGGGTTTGAACATAATCCCCCATGCAGGGATCATTGAGAAACTCTTCCAACTGGGGATTAAACCTCATGTCACTAGATTGGTATCCAATTGGCTCAGTGACAGAACACATACTGTGAAAGCTGGTGAATCAACCTGTACCATTAGTAGAACTATCACCAATGGTGTACCCCAGAGACCTGTGCTTAGCCCTTTACTGTTTGGACTCTATTTCTTGACAGTTCAGGCTAAAGTATACTGCCTTTGGCTTATCGCATTTGCTGATTTTTTTGCATACTGGCTGCAAATGTTGAGTCCACCTATGATCATAATATACTACAGGAGGGGCTAACACAGAAAAATGATTGGTGACAAAGCCACACGGCCTACAAATAAATGCAAAAATGTGTTTTATTTTGGCCTACTGCAAATTGGAATTCCCTACTAATTATAGCAATGGCACACAGTCCGGCTATGTTGAAACCCAGTGATACAAGCAATGGAAAGGGTTCCTATTACATAATCGAAGTTTTACAACTTCGAATATCATATGGTCGAACCCATATGTTCGAAGTTGCAAAACTTTGAATACTTAAAAAAAGAAAAAGAAAAAAAGAAAAAAACGTACCTGATTGTTTTAAGCAGGGAGCAATCCCCTGCTCCACCACACCTCCCACTCTTTAAATATGCCAACTCCAAGATCGCACTACAGTGTAGTAAAGGGAAATCTTCCCTTTCCTCACTGTACTGATTTATAGTGCTGTCTCGGAGTTGGTATATTTAAAGAGCGGGAGTGTGGGGGTGCAGGGGAGATTGCCCCCCTTCTTAAAACAGTCAGGTAAGTTTTTTATTTTTATATTTATTTATTTTTTAACATTTTCAAAGTTTTACAACTTCGAACATATGGGTTTGGCCATATGGAGTTCAAAGCTGTAAAACCCAGTGGGAACACAAGTACATAACGCTCTGAACTTCGATTACCAAATGTCCACAGTGGTATAGAAAACATATGTTGTGCACATCATAAGTCATGCAATTGTATTCAGATCTCAGGATTATATTACAGTACTGTACTCGAACCTCAGCATTAAACTAATATAGAGTATAATGCTCTCTTTTGTGTGTACCTTACCAGACTCATGCAGCAGCTAGAGAGAACACATGTGTTGCTCACCAAGAAAACAGAATGCCTACAAACCATGCCATGATGTATGTAGATATACTGAAACCCATGCCATTGTAATCTGTATTGCATAGGATGAGATGATTTTTGCCTAGCCTTCAGGCCAGTCTCTAACCCTGCCCTAGTGGGAATAGTGCACATCCACAAATCACATATAGCTGATGACATCAGCAGTGTCTGGTGAGGAGTGTGCAAGTGCACACACACACACACACACACACACACACACACACACACACACACACACACACACACACACACGTTGACTGCAGTAAGAATAGAACCCCTACCTAAGTACATAGACTACCAAACTCTGTATTTAAGGCAAGTGCCACAGCTGCAGTCTGGGTTGGAGTGCCTCAGACAACACTTTATAGATGATGACATCAGTTGTGTCTGGTGAGGAGAATATGTCAATAATAGTGTCCCACACACACACACACACACACACTTGACTGCAGTGAGAACCAAACCCTTACCTATCTAAGTGCACAGATTACAGAACTCAGTACTTTATGCACTGACCACAGCATGAGTCTAACTTTTACAAGACTGCAGGTCAACCTATAGTGGATGACATCAGCAGGACATGTTGGAGAGAAGATGTTGGGAGGCCTGCATAGGTTCATAGCTTCATAGTTCATAGGAAGTTACCAGCCAGATGGCCCTAGGGGATTTACAAGCCTAGCCATGTAAAAACACAAGTATCCATATTGAGCATAGTTAGATGGTCATTGTTAGCAGAGTGATTTTGTGATAAGAACCAACTGGCCCTATCCATGAGGGACATAGGTCCCACCCCCTGGGGTGAATTTACAATCACTATAGTCTTCAAGGTTGCACTTGAATAGATTCATTGAGGAGCACTGCTTCACATGAAGTGGGAGCCTATTAGAGAGGAGTGGCAATCACTGTGAGATATATTTGTCTCCTCAGCATGTTCTGTTTTTTTTTTTTTTTTTTAACATCTTTATTGAATTATCAGTTGTGACACTGGCAAATTTGCATTCATATAAAAGTAATCAAACTATAATTAACATAACAAACATTATACTTCACATATATTGCTATATATCATATAACCTAAGCAACATTACATAAATTATTCAGTTCCTGCCTTTTTTTAAACAAGAAACATCTTTATTAAATCATCATTTACTACATAGGCAATCATTCATTTATATAAATGAAACCAAGCCACACTGACACATTCCTAGTTGCAAGCATTTTACATCACAAGCCATACTGACACACTCCCAGTTGCAAACATTATACATCACTTATAATATATCCATTCTTTTTCAGTCAAACATTACATAGCTCATTTAAGTCCTGCCACCTTCTAAACCTCATTCCTCCATGCTTTGTATTTTTTCCACTATTCACATTTTTTTCCTATGTAGTTTGATCCTATGCTTTTCTAAATATCTCAGTTCTAGTTCTTTTATCTTTGTTACTATAGTCACTACTTCTATTATAGCTGGTTTAGATTTTGATTTCCATTTTCTTGTAATTGCTTTTTTGGCAGTTACCGTCCAGCATGTTATGTTTATGTCACAGGCTAGGTTCAGATCCCTGGAGCAAGTTATTAGTGTGCCATTTGATTTGCAGATGTCCTGCATTTCCAGTAGGGCAGGGTCTGAGACTCTCTGTAGGCCAGGCATAGGTCACCTCTCAGCAGCCTCCCTAATACTGAGTACAGTGACAGGTCTTTCAGTATTTCCATGTATGTCATGTTTTGGAGGTTCTGGATTCTCCCGTTCACAAACCTCTGTATTTTCTCCAGTTGCTGCAGGTATCTGGTGAGGTACAGACAGAAGGGAGCATTAAACTCAAACAGTTTGATAAGGGTAGAGTACAGCACAGATATGACCTCCCTGGTCTTGGATGTTATTTATATGAGATGCCCAATGTAGAATGTGTGTCTCACTACTATGGGCACATAGTGATTGAAGTGTAGATTGCTTTCAACATGTGTTCCCAAGTCTCACAACAGGAGCACTTTATTGTCAAAGGAAAATGAAGCATTTTTTGCTATGGTTCAGTCTGTGAGTTTTGCACCAATCATTTTTCTATGTCAGCCCCTTCTGTAATATGTTAACATAGCTGGGGGGCTCTATATGACTGCAACTAGTTGACAGTAATCTGAAAACTTGGTAAGCCACAT
The DNA here is from genome assembly GCF_019279795.1 of Protopterus annectens. Taxonomy (NCBI): domain Eukaryota; kingdom Metazoa; phylum Chordata; order Ceratodontiformes; family Protopteridae; genus Protopterus; species Protopterus annectens. The sequence continues at coordinate 556,107,597 of NC_056735.1, forward strand.
GCCATCTACCTTTGCCTGGACTTTACAGAAATAGATTGCAAACAGCTGAGGGCACAACACAGATCTTTGTGGTATGTGTTCTGCTGGTGATTCAGTTGGCTATCTATCTAGTAATGTATGGGGTAATCCCCAGATGTAGATTTTCTCTATGATACCTGAATGGGGGATAGTATGAAAGGCCTTGGATAACTCAACATAGGTGGTATGTCCTGTTATCCCTCATCCAGGTCTTTGAGGTCAGAATTCCACAAGGTTTAGTAAGCAAGGTGTTCCCTTGACAAAACCAAAATGGGCCAGGACACGTGTGATGAGGGTCACCTGTGTCCCAGTGGATAAGGTCTATGCTGATTCCTTCCCTAGAACTGCAGATAAGGATTTTTAGGCTTATGGGTCAATAATTCTATTTCTGCATGTTAACAGATTAATGTGCTTTGCATATCATACATGTGATATTAATTTTTGTATTGGAGGTGATATATGTGCAAAAAAAAGTACTGAGACACCAGGGATGTGGTGCTTGGAGGAAGGCAATACATGGGTGCATTGTAAATATGTGACATATTGTTAGATAGGGCCTTCAGTTTATGTTTCCACATGTAATTTCATTTCATAGACAGGAAATGTACAGTAAACAGCAGTAATACATAATAATATTTACTTTTCCACAGTGCAGTGAGCAGCAGGTTTGTATGATGGTTGGCAAACTGTGCATGCAAGATACACATTTCCAATACTTTCCCTATTTGCATGTAGTTAAGAAGTGCACAAATGCAAGCTGCATTGCTAAAGTCTGAGAGTTAGTACTGAGTCTATGAAACAGACATGCTGCTTAACTGACTTTGCAGCATTAGGTGTAACTACATTAACACCTTTCTTTTTTGAGCCCAGATGATACTGAGTTTGAATCCAGGTGCATCTAATACTTTTAAATACTTTTAACTAAACAGGATAATGGAACAACATGAATTCTTTATAGTGCATGTGTTTTTGTGTGTTGGCATAATGCAGTAGGGTTAAGCAGTACTGAGCAAAGTTAACCACAACATTGTACCGCCACTCATCATTGCTTGGTATTGCTGTGTGATGGGAAACTCCATGCAAATATAGAGTCCAAAAAGTGTAGGAATCCATTGCTTTTTCTGCTACTTATGTGTATTGTGTGTGATACTATTTTTATACCAGCTTATAAGATGTTAAAATGGAGTAGATAGGAAAGTGGTGAATTTGGGAACAAGCAGGGGGAAGAACAACGGGAAAGCAATACAGGAATGTGCAGAAGGGAAGAAAGAAAGAAACATAGCTATCCACTTCGCTAACAGTAAAAACTGATCATATGTGCAAAATATTAGCTGAATTTGGACTGTCACCCCCAGAAAGAGGAAGACAACAACATATTCATGTTGTATAGCAAATTAGACCAAATCAAGTGTGCCAAGAAGACATGTGTGAAATGGAGAGCTATGTATGGGACAATTTTTTTTCTATGGGACCGGTAGCCATTTTTTTAATTCAGTAAGAGAGGATTGCTGGGTAAGGGACTTAGGTATGTGTGGGTCAGATAGGTTGGGTAGGTGAGGAAGCAAATGAAAGCAAACAAGACAAACAAGAGAAGAGACAGAGATTGTGATGGACACAGAAGATTGGAGGACACCATGATGGGGGTGAGGGAGAAGACAACCCAGATTCATGCCTTTCAAGCTTGCAGACATTGAAAATCAAGTTCTCACCTACTGGACTGTCATCACTGTCCCCCTACTCTGCTTGTGGCTAGAGTACTTGACATCTTCTCCTCCTATGGACCATGATGGAGAGTAGTTTCTTCATCTGATGTAGGCATACACCAATGGTGCAGTGCACAACCCTACACACCAACTTTGGCATCTCCTGGTGGGTAATGAAATCACCAGCTTTTTCACTGCACCAGAAAAATACTGCTGCAACAGCGTCCAGGGCAGTACTACCTGAGGGCACAGGTGGTGCAGGGTCATCAGAGGCAGTGCTTCCATGTTGGTTCCCAGATGTGTTCAGTGCCCAACAGAATTAATTGAATGTATCCAGTTTCAATTACTAGCTGTCTAAGTCCTGTCTGCAAGTATTGGAAGAACCTTGTTAGCCACAGCACAATGCTGCTTAGTGAAGTTGCATGATGGAAAACTAAAATTTCAACATTTTTTAAACTTTTCTTTTTACCTGCTGATACATAATCATTTCACTTTAATTCTATGACTACCAGCCATGCAGATTCCAAGAGAAAATAATTTGTTTTTTGATTTTTTTTTATTAAGATCTCTTTTATTTTTTGTTGTATTAGTACTTTTGGGAACATAGGTATTATGTGACTGAATCAGCCAATCTCAACATGAATATAAAAACTTCATTGGTTTCTCAACATCTCATCTGTGAACAAATCCTACAGTACTCCCACAAGGGTTGGAATGGAGTGAAGGACTGACAGTCCCAGATTCAAATGGGGTGCAGTGGAAGTCTAATTTACTGGAAAGCACCTGTCAGATGGATGGGGAGCAACATTTGGGATTTGGAACTTCCAGGATGGCATCTGCAAGGGAAGGCTGTGAACTCAGGTCAGGGAAAGTAGGTAACTAGAACTGATGAAGAGTGGCTTCCCAATACTGCAGACATAGTATTCCTATTGGTTCTACAGCAAAGAGGGTGTTATGAGAATAATTTCTCCAGAAGTCACCAGCAATGATAGTATAATAATTTTCACTCCTTTTCCTCACCAGGTCTCATCTCCAAGTCTGCTCCATCATACATTGCTGCGGTGTGTAAGTAAACTAGACTTGTAGTCCTAAAGAGAATGGAGGTTGGTCTGGAGTTGTAAGTGAATAGCACAAACGCAGGAATGGATAAAAAAAAGCAATAACAGAAAAGGTAGAAAATCATGTAAAAACTGAAATGAAAATTTAAGTGGAAATAGAAATAGATCTATAGCTAGATATAAATAGATAGATAGATATAGATATATAGATATAAATATAGATATGATATAGATATAGATTTGGAAGAGTGTTTTCCTCAAAGCTAACTTTCAGTGTAGAAATGTACTAGTAATAGCCATTCGCAAAAGGCATCACAGTCTTCCTTCTAGATCAATAAGGAAGGGAAGCTATGCAGTTGCCTTGCCCACGAAGGGCATCTATGTCACTTCATTCATACAGTTCTGTGAGAAATTGCATTGGGAATAGCCAGATGCAAAGGGATCTATAACAAGAATATAATATCTTCTATCTGCAAACCACCTAGAAGCAAAAGTTACATTAAAAGTCGATAAACACATGTGTTAGCACCACTCACAAACAAATAACCTCCCTTTCACCCTGCCTTGTCTTAGTACATTAGTCATCTCTCTGTTGGATAGATGATGATCATCAACATCATTCAGTCCTTACTTTGGCTTATTCAGCTGGACCACACTCATCAAGTGCAGTCTTAGAACTTGCCACCACTAGTCAGTGTTTAAGCACCATAAAATCAACTCACCCACATAACCCAACAGCCTCCCCTGCCTCACACACACACACACACACACACACACACACACACACACACACACACACACACACGCACACACGCACACACGCACACATGCACACACACACACACACACACACACACACACACACACACACACACACACATGGGTTTCCTTTTATACAGTCTTTCAGCGAATAAATTGAAAGCCCCCCCCATCCAGTTTATTTCTATAAGGACCTACACATAAACTGTAATCCCTCCTTGTCAGGAATATACCATAGCTTAAAACTAACATACTTAAGCAGCACAGCTTACTTTTGTGAGTGTAATCACTTCTGCTGCTTCTATAATTAATGCAGCTGACTTCATACTTATACCAGCTTAACACAGATACATTCCTCAAGGTTTTGTACAGACAAAGAAATACTAGTGGATTGACACTCAGAATACAGTTTCACTTTGCCCTTTGTACAGTTGCTTCTTCCTGTTTTATGAGACTACTCAGCCAGATCTTATGCAAAAGTAGATCTTTCAAATAATACATGTATGTGTTCACAGTACTAGACTCAAATCACAATTAGAACAACACATCATAACGACTCTTTAACCATCAGGTAAAAAATAGTTCAGCTGAATGACAAAAGGCACATGTAATAAAATTCTCAATCAAGGCTCTTATATATGCAATATCCCTGCCAAAGGCTAACAGTCATTCTTCCATGGGACTTGACAGTATAGCAGTTTGTATTCTCATCAGTGACAGTGCCACATATGCACTGTCTGAGCCTCTACTTAAACTGTTCAGCCTCAGCCTATCTACAGAGTTTGGTCCTGATGCTTGCAGAGTAGCCACTGTGACTCCCCTACATAACTGTAGTCCTCCCACAGGCCCAGGTAATTATAGACACATCAGCCTCACTTTCTTACATGCAAAACCATGGAATATATTACAGCAGAAGTCATGTATGCAGACATTTGCAACCTAACCGATCCAGATAACAATCATTTATTTTTATGAAACAGAGGTCCTGTCATCTAAATCTAATAAGCTTCTTTGAAAATGCTATTAGGGCTGTGGACAGTGTTCATTCTTTACACACTGCTTATCTTGACTGGCCAAGGCTTTTGAGACTATACCCCATGCTAGTATTATTAAATAATTAGGCACTCTTAATGTAAATCCCTACATTGCCACTGGATTCAAAATAGTTTATCCAATAGATCCCAGGCTGTGAAAGTTTATTGTTCCTTTTCTGAATGTAATATTCTAGGTAGTTGGGTGCCACAGGGATCAGTTTAATGCCCACTCCTGTTTGGCATTTATTTTGCAGACATCCAAGCCAATATCCCAGAAGTGTGGTTGACCAAGTTTGCAAATGACTGCAAAATGAGCAATGTTGTTCTTTCATCCACAAGTGCAAAACAGCTCCAGCAATGGCTGAGATATGCATCTACATGGTATATCAAAAACAGTCTCAGATTATATTAAAAAAGTGTAACACAGTAACATCTGGCAGAGAAGTTACTCCCACCTTATATTAGAAGTGGTACTCCTTTTCCAATAGATACAGTCATAAGAGATCTAAGTGCTTATGTGAATGACTCTCAATCATTTGATCATCATGTTTCACCACAGTCAAGAAATCCTTCTATCTGTCCAGTTGTTCTCTAAGGGAATATCTTCAAGATCCATAGAAGTTATCCTATTGTACTATTCCCTTATCAAATCTATTATTAGATACAATGCCCAATCTGTACATATTGCTCAACTAGAAAGGCTCCAAAGATTTCTAGCAAAGAAAAATCAAAGGTCTTAAATCTTTCAACTATCATGATAGAGTAACACAGCTTTCATTGCATCCAGAAGCCTACAGGTTTCTTTGAGGTGGTCTGTGCCTTGCTTTTCTGAGCAATGAAAGACCCAGTCCTATTCAACCTCCTATTTCTTTGCAAAGCAAGTGGTCTAGCAGCACTGACACTAAGGACCCAACTCTACACCAACAAATAAACAAGACTCATTGGAAAGATGTGCTCATAACTCAATGTATCCCTAGCCTATCGAATAAATTACTAATACAGGTCAAACAAAGTACGACTTTGGCTACCTTTAAGGCTAGTCTTGATGACTGATTGGGTAGACAAAGACTTACATCAGAGTTATTCTTACCTAATTTATTTCTGTGTTCCTATGTCTGTGTGCATGTTGCATTTATTGTGTCATTCTTAAAATAAGTTGGGTAAGTGGTAGCTGCAGCAAAATTATGCTAAATGATTATTGCATTTGCCTGCAATACAACAAGTTCAGGAATCCAGGGAATGACAAGATGTCATCAGCAAAAACAGTCATGTTGATGTTTTACTCCCTTCCGCACATTTTAACAGTTGGTTCTAGCATACATTTGAGGTAGAAAATGCAATAATGTTGTCTCTAATTAGCATGCAGTTGCAAACATAACTTTTTGATGTTTTTTTATGACTACAAAATTAGTTTAATTAAAATAGCTGGTTTAGCTTATATTAGCAATTAGAGGAGATTGGTGAAGCCAGTCAATGTTTTGATGGATAGCAAGGACACTTTCACAATGCTCCCATCTTCATTAAAAGTTAGGCTTCTGTTATAGTAAGGAAAATAATTTTTCAAAAATAATGCCTTTCCAACTTGTCATGCTGTATCATTTTCCCATTTTGAGATATGAAAAAAGGGGATACATCAATCACAAAAGAGTGCAGAGTCCAAAAATAAGCAGTTTAAATTTGTAAGAGCAAAAATATCCTCCACTGCAAAAGAAAAATAACAAAAGGAAGAAATCATCTGAAAGACTCAGACAGGAATATTGGATAAGTGTTCATACAAATGGGAAAACCAACATAATAATATATGAGAAGAGCTTCTGCAATATTTCCATGTATTATTACTATTTCTGGGAACTCTAGATTAACTTCTCAAGACATGACAGCACTAACTGCAATTGTATTAAAGAATTAGTCTGTTGCACTTTGCAAGCTGGTATTGAAGATATTCAAACTCATTACAGACTTTAAAATTACACTTTTTGGAATATGAAAAAAAAAACAGGGTCTATATTAGATCAGCGAACACTTCAAAAAGCGAACGCTGATTGATCGACCTTATGTAAGCAAAAGCTTACAATCTCGAACTGTCAGATCAGCGATCGCTGATCCAAAACACATACACACAACACAAGCACACCAAACAAATAGAAATCCACACGCATGCACCTAAAATCTGACACCTAACCCGACACTAAACTATGCACACACCACTAACTATCCACTTATCTTAACCCAAACCCTAACCCTAAGTTCCATCACTATTGCACACTCACCTCACCCGCTCCTTAACCCTAACTCACCTAAACCCGCACTAACCCTCACGTCCACACAATCGCACACATACCTAACCCGAACCCTAACGCTAACTCACCTAATCCACCCTAACACTCATATCCACACAATCACACACTTACCTGAATCCGACCCGTAACTTTCCACCACAGCAATGAAAATACCGAAGCAACAGAAACAGACAACCAAATTCTTTCCCTAGGAAAAAATTTGGGTTTCTGTTGCCACGATATTTTGGACATTCTCTAAAATAAGGTTGATCAATCAGCGTTCGCTTGTTTAAGCATTCGCTGATCTAATATAGACCCAGAAAACAGTGATAATAATATGCTGCCCGCAGTAAATCATCCAAAACTATCATTTCATTAAAAAGTAGATTTAGATGAAGTAATTTAATAATCTGGCAATTAGGTGATGATTACCCCAACAACAAACGTGGCCTTACCTTGCAGGTAATTTTTAATTTAGTTTTTCGATTTGCAAAAGCTTTGCCAACTATGTTATAAAGCCCTCCCTAGAATGAATACAGCAGTTCATTCTCAGTGGTACATCACTTAATGATACCATAACTGTCCTATTTGACATCAATATCAACATATGCTGAATTCATACATCCAGTGACAGAATCATAGGTTCAGGGATTAGTTTTAGGCTAAGTGCAGTTTCAGGCCATGTTAAATGCAATTTTCCCATTTGGTGCTTAAAATTAACCAATGTTATTGGAGTTTAGATTCACCTAATCCTTTCCAAGATCTATGTTTATGTATTACTCTAGTGATAATTACTAGATCAAAATATAGATAAAGCATTAAGGAGCTACCACTGTCCATTAGGAGTGCAGGGTGGAGTCCTGGGTTAATTTCCTATTTCCTATTAATTGATTCAAGTTATGCTTGAATATGGTCATGGGTGAGCTTTGTTTTACATTTACTGCAAGTCTGCTCCAGACAAGTGACATTACCTGCAAGATATACCTGTCCCTCTAAACCATTCTGTCAATGTTGCACAAGAGGTTTAGGTCCCTGGATCAAGTATTTATGATACCATTTGAGTTGTGGATGTGAAGCAACTCCATCAGTAATGGGTAAGAGGATGTATTATTTGCTGGACACAGGTCATCTCTTAGCAGTTTGTAAGAGAAGAAATATTGCAGTAGGGCTTTGAGGTGATCCATATAGGATATAATGTTAAGACTTGTACCCTTTTTGTAAGGTATCTATGTAGGCATTCCAGTTACTGCATGTGCTTGGACAGATCCATTCCAAAAGAGGCATTATGCTCAATTATTGGCCTAATGAGGGCAGAGTAAAGAGGAACAATGGCATTCTTGCCTCTAGAACAATCCCCCTTGTTTATGAGCTGCACAACATAGAAGTACTTCCTTACTACAGTGGACACATACTGGTCAAAAGTTAGGTTACTGTCCACACAACTTTCCAAATCCCTAACTACTGTGTTATTAATGGGTAGCTCCCCAGGGAGTTAAATTCCCAAAGGTGACAAAAATGGATTTTTTGGCATTTAGCTTTAGTCCATAAGTCTAGCTTCAGTTATTTGTTTGAGTCAAGCTTTTCTGTCATTTGTAAACTTTGTTAGCCAGAGCCCTTTGATATTGGCCTTTACTTCTGAAAAGTAGATGACAAAAAGAAGGGGCTCCAGCACTGAACCCTGGTCAACTCTGCTGGTGACTGGTCTTTTTTGTGGAAGGTAGCTTCCTCTATTTTGATCTCTTGCATCCTATCTGTGAGTTAGTTGGCAGTCCTGTAGGTGACTAAAGACTTTATTCATAGATTATTAAGCTTTTTTACTATGCTTTAGCGGGGTATTGTGTCAAAAGTCTTGGTAAGATTAAAGTAGGTGGTCTGTACTGTTTTACTTTTATCCATTGCTTTGCTGAACTTTTCAAAAAAGTCCACGAGGCTGAGTAAGAATGACCTGCCTTTGATGAATCCAAACTGAGATGGGTCCAATGTTTGGATGTTACCTTTGTCTTTATTAATTAATTCTATTATATTTCTTTCCATGGTGTTGTACATGAAGCTGGTCAGACTTATGGATATGTAATTGCATGGGTCCATGGAAGGTCAACCCTTATGCAGGGGAATAACTGTTGAAATTCTCCATTCTCTTGATGCAGAAACAGTATGGAGGCTAAGGATGAACAGTGTTCTTAGGGGTGTGGCTAAATCATGCTTCATGCTATTCAAAATCCATCCTGGGATATTGCCAGGACCCACAAATTCAATATTTTTTTTACTTTTGATACCACTTGCAGAACTTAGTGTTCTGTGATTGCTGGTGGCGAGTCAGCTTCAGATATGTCATATGGGACAGACAGAGGGAGAAAGTGAGAACATTCAAGCTCAAGTTATCGTCTAGTAGGTAAGCTATATCTTCAGCTTGGTGTAAGTAACATTGTTTACAATCAGCTCAGTGCTCAGTGCTTTCCTGGGACTATGAGCATAACTAAAAAAAAAGCCTTGTGATTATCCTTTGCTTGGGTGGCTATTTTTGCCTCAAACTTGTCCTTGGCTATGGTAGGTATAATTAATTACTTGAGTTGTTTGTTTAATTTAATGACAAGGACTATATCATTCTTTGTATTGAAATTCTTACTATTATCCAATAATCTCTTCTTTTCATTGTAAAGCTTGTTGATATTACAATTTCTGTGGTGTGCCATTTGCTTTGTTTGTGGGGTAGAGCAACATCTGTGCAGCTGCTTATGTACCTGTATAGTTTAGTGATGTATATTATCACTTAGGAGTAGGTAGTTTGTCTTGGAGAATTTTTTTAAAAGTAACAGGGGTGGTAGTTGTTCCTAGATTCAGTTTTGTTTTGAAGGAGTCAGTGTCATGGTCAGGCCTAAAGGCTGATGAAGGTATTGAAGGAATGGTGCAGAATGCCCCCATTTTAGTGAGGACATGGTCTAAGATGTTATTCCCACTAGATGGTACTCTTACTAAATTATTCCAGGGACATTTGCATTGACAAAATCCCGGAATCTCTGTGCTTGTGCACAACTGATGGAATAGGTTTTCCAGTCTGTAGCTGACTAGTGTAGACCTCCGATGAAAATGGTACTAGATTAAATACTGAGTGATTCTAGTACGTATATTTAGGCACTGTGACCATTATGCTAAACTATTTGTTTTGAAATGATCTGTTGACTGACAGACTAAAATATTATATATCTTGAAATGGGTCTACTTCACCTGATTGAAAGGTCACTAGACTGAAACTCATTTGAAGGAGCACACTTGACTGAAAGTTCACTTCACTGAAAGCTCACTTGACTGAAACTCATTTTGTTGAAAGGTATATGCCCTTTTCCCCATTGTAGTGTGATCCTGGAGTTAGTATAAATAGTAAGGGTGGGTGTGGGGGGCATGGTCCCCCACATTGGGGGGTGTGGTGGGCAAAGCCCCCCCCCACCTATTTTATACATTTTAAACCATATACATTGATATTTACAACTATAATGAATAACTCTTTTTAGAACACGATATATACCCAAACTATGTGGGGGGCTATGCCACCCAAACCCCTCAATGTGGGGGGCTGTGCCCTCCACATCCCCTTACTATATATACTACCTCCAGGACCACTGTACAATGGGTTAAAGGGCATATACCTTTAAACAAAATGAGTTTCAGTCAAGTGAGCTTTCAGTCAAGTGAGCTTTCAGTCATGTGCTATGTGAAATGAGTTTCATTCTAGTGAGCTTTCAATCAAGTGAAGTAGACCCCTTAAAATATATACACAATGCATGTTATTCTATGTGGGTAAGTGCATTTGTCATTTTAAAGAAACCATGTCTGAACATCTGCCAGATATATAAAATGTGATAATGTTCATAATGCTTTGGGTGATCATACAGCTAAATATATTTCTCTCCACGGTTGCAGAAACAGTTTATAAGAAGTATAGAGAGAAATGTAAATAACTATCATGAATCATGTGAATACTGTTGGAGTACATTGCTGAGAGCAAATGCTTTTTTCAGGTTTAAGCATTACTGATAGCTTGTAAGCTATCACTGAGTTGAGACAAACTATGAGGAGATAATATTTAATTATTGTTTTCTTTGTTTATGTATTTATTTACTTATATTTTGACATTTGATTACTGGGAAAGTCCAACTGGGTAGGTGCCTATTTTCAGAAGAGGTCTGGGGGAAAAGCTCCAAAGTATTTCAAGATTTTAAAGACAATAATGTTATAAACTTTAAAAATAATACAAAACAAATTGGACAATCTATGTAAACAATGGTTAAGAATAAATAAAACTTATAAGAAAATTATTTAAAATTTAGAGAAATGTTAGCCACTTTATAGAGAAATTAAAGGTAAATTAGTATAATAAAAACAGGAATTTTAGTATGACGTAAGAGAAAAAACAGGGTTCTGGTATATTTAGAAAGAGTTTGGAAAGAAATTTATTGAAGTAAGGAAGAAGGAAGATTAAGGAAGTATTAAGTATTTATAGGCACTTGTTCATACTTAGGGATATAGATTTTCCTGTATATAGTTTAAAACTTTGTTTTTACCATAATTTTAAAGTTAAATAACTTATTAAAATGTACACTGTTTACTTTTGCAGTTTTTCAATGGTAAATTGCTGCCATGTGTCTGATATTTAAGAAGTAGCATATGCTGCCACAAATTTATATTTAGAAAATGCTCTGTGTTTAAACCACTACTTTTTTAGTGTACATTGTATGCTGTTTTTACACTTTGTGTGCTCATCCATTAAAACCCTTATTGGTGTTCCTTTGCCGGGATTTGCTTTGTACTTGATTTAAAATTCTATGACACAGAATTTCTTTCTGTTGAGCACTACTGTTCTGGAATTTTGGTTTAATTTTAAATTGAGGGAATGTTTTCCATATATATTATCATATTTAGTGCTGACATGCCATTCATTTACTTTGGTTCAGTTGGATGAGGTCACTGCCTTTGAATCACTTAACTTATGAGTCCGTACTAAGGATGCCCCATATATTTACCATAATCCTCTGTTTTAAAATGTGTGAGGTTAAAATCAACTAGAATTTTGTAGTGGTTACTTGCGTTGGACATTTCTTACCATATAGTTACTCTTATGGTACTGGAATCTGGGAGGAAACCAGAACACCCATAGGAAACCCAGGTGACCTCAGTGAGAACATGTCGACACTGCACAGAATCCACCCCAGCTGAGAAATAACCCTGAGAACCTCTTTCTGTGAGGCAACAATGCTAACCAGTGCACCACCGTGGCCACAACTGATATATTTATGAGTAAAATATACAGTGATGCATAAAATGTGATTAAAATCATGATTCACATTCATTCAACCTGTAAAATAATGCAGTACCAACACACATACTACTGTCAGTTTCACCATTTTTAGAATACCCACTGGGATAGTCCAAAACACAATGTGTCCAGTTTAACAGAAAGTTGCCGTACAGTTATTTACTTATCAGCTGTTCATTTGCTTATATCATCCTAAAGCAAGATTTAGCTGTGAAATGCACAACAAACATCTGAGATATTATGCACATTTATGCAATCTAAACTTTGAAAAAGATAATTTAGGGCAAACAACACCATATTAGGATGAAAAAGCTTCATACACTTATTGCTTATATTTACCTTGTCAGACACAAGGGGTGGACTGGGAGTAGAAGGGGCATGACTTACGAAGATGTAACCTTCTTATAGCACTGTATGTTCTACACCACTGCATATAAAGTGCATTTTTAAGTCCCTACTAACAACCAGAAAGCATGGTAACCAAGGGAGCTGTCCAGTGGTCAGAAGTACTTTTGGATCTGTAGTTGGTGAGAAAAGTAGGGAAGGATGGAACTGTAGAAGAGTCAAAGTTGTCTAACTTAAAAAGTTCCAGAGTTCATAATGAGACAGGTGGTAGACATGTGGGAGATGTGAAGTTAGTCAGCTGAATGAAAGATGATGAAATACAAAGGGAGGAAAATAAAGTAACGGGTTATCTTAATAATGTTTTAGTGCTCCCATTTCTAAAATTGTTAAAAAAATCTGGGGGAAGAAAAATAAAAGGGCTTCTTAAGAATATGAATGATGATCTATGACTCCTCATAATATGTGCACACTATCCGTAAGATGGCACATATGCTGTCCCAAGACTCAGAAGGTTTTTGAGACTGGGTTGGGAACCAAAGAGTGACTTCTATTCAGATGTTAAGCATACCCTGTTATTACAGATAGCGGAAGGAACCAAAGCACCTAAGAATTAGTCAGTCTTAAGTTGGTAGGTAATTTGCCCAATATTAATATAGGAACTTTAACAATAAGAGTGATCTGAATACTAGAAGCTATTTTTTTGCAGTATAATTCCAAAAGGTAAGGGCTGGTATACACCCCCAAAATGTATGAGCCTCATCTTCTGTTGCTTCCAGACAAATTTAACAGGTATCCAATCTGCTACTGCCTTTTTCTACTAGTTAGTCTGGGGCCCAATAATCATTATTAAACAGCTTTAACTGATATGTCAAGAGTCTGGCAGTTTTAGAAACCATTCACAAAAAGTAAAACTAATTCCCAAGGGTGGATTTAGTTGTATCACCCCCAAATTTATAGGAATGATCCAGTAGCATTTGTCTGGTACTATCCAGGTTTGGCTTGGATAGAAGCTGATATGTAAGTGGAGAATTTATTTTTTGGCCAACTTTGCCTACAAATCCTGGCAATAGCTCTAACATCTAACTTGATGCAGTATTCCCATTTAAGACAAATTCAGTAATGTCCCACTTGAATAGATGGTTGGTTAACTGTTTTTTTTTTGTTTGTTTTTTTACCTGTATGCATATCAGAATGCATCACTTGAATAGATGTAACAGAAAGAGAAATATGTGGCCTAATGACTTCTTTGCTGTACAGGTCTGGACATTAAGATATGCTATTTCAAACTATTTGGGTGTCAGTCTTTACTTACTTCTCATGTAGAAGTAATGAGAATGCCAGTGGTGATCCCTTCTGCACTCGTAATACATCATTATGGAGTGTGTGTCAAGTAAGTTATTGGATAGTTATTGGCTATTGGAGCTGCCTAATCAAATCAGATCCTCAGTTCTGGAACTAGATTTCATCACCCTGCTACCTGGCAATAAACACAGAGACATAAAAGGAAAAAGGATGAGGTGAAGGTGACACTATATTGCATCAGCCCATCCATCTGATAAGGGTAGTTGACACATCATTCAGTGTGGCCAAGACACTGTGCAGTTAACATTTTTTGTTGAAATGGTGCACAACTAGATATTTGTTAGCACAAAATTATGTTCTTTAGAAGAGAAATAGAATATTTTTCTACATATTCATTTATCTTACTATAAAAAAAATTATATCACCCAGAAGAGTAAATGACTCTACACTTTATGTTATAATATACCAAACTGTTTTCAACCATTGCTGTGCCTTGCCATGAGAAAGAAGACATCCTTAATAAAATGGTTTGAGAAGACCTCTGGTTTAATTACTCCAAATTCTTCATTTTTTTCCATACCTTAATGATAGAGGATCCGTTCCTAAGTCAGGACATTATTAAAGTTAAAAATGTAAAAATTTAAAAATGTAAACATGTTTTAAAAATTTACCCTCAAGGAATTTACTGTGCTGTAGCCCAACACAAAGCAGCAGTAACAAAGAAAAATAGTTACAGCACAGACACACAGCCAGGCAATAAAAATAGGAAAGTTTATTGCAAAAAAACAAAAAAGAAATGGTAAGCACTTTTACACTATACATAAGTGCTTCTTCAGACCATACGAACTAGTAAAAACAAACATTAAAATAGAAAAACAGTGGGAGCAATCTTCCAGTCAAATAAGACAAGTGATTTATGAGCAATTCAAAACAACCATACAGCACACATTAAATTATTATTAACACTAATGAAATCAGCATTGCTTCAGACTTTGATGTTAGCCAAGAGTGCTCTTCTCAGCACCTGCAGTATTCCCAGAATTGCATCCTTCTGCAGTTCATATGGGTTTACGTGTATTAGAAATAAATGTAAGCGCAATTGTAAATTCTTTTTGTTAATCCTGTTGCTCCTACTACAGCTGGAACTAAGTCTCTTTCCTCCATATTGCTCTCATTTCTGCTTGTAAATTCTGGTATTTTAAGACTTTGCTTCGGTTGGTGCATAAAGCACTATAATTGTTATATGCAGCAATTTCAATGATCAATGCCACTTCTGCCTTTTTTTTTTGGAACACTGTGAATTTCTTGCATCTATTTTTAAACTGTTGGTAACTGCTGATCTTGTGCAATATAAACTTCATCATTGTTTCTAATGCTTTTCACCCATTTCTGTATTGTGATGGATGCATGATCCCCATTGCAACTGTCTTGTCACATTATTATGCCCTTCAGTATACAGACCATCAGCCATGAGTGCATTACACCCAGCAACAAGATGTCCAACTCTTTCAGTGTTGTTTTAAAGAACCTCCATTTGTCTGTTTCTCCCACTGTTACAGTGGGCTTTGTAAACAATGTGCATGCAGCCTGTTATCTTGGGCCTCCATCTGTAGCCTTTCATCTTATGGTTTCAGTTCACCTCTCCTTAACCATTCCTGCCTAAAATCTTGGTCCACATGAGGTTCTCCACTATATATTTCCACTACAATTGTGTACTTTCCAGTTTTCTTTACTTCTCTTCTGGTCCTTTTCTTTATTTTATTTTGGATTATTTTTTGCAGTTTCAGTTGCTGTCTGATTTTTATCAACTTCTGGATTGATTTCTATTCCCGTGTTATTCTGAAATTTTCCTGCTAAACTAAGCAAAGAAATCATATCAGACTTCTTTTTCTCATGCCTTAGAACTTTCACTATGTTTGAATATAATGAGGTCAGTAAATATGCATGCAATCCCACAATTGGAGATATATACATGTAGTCAGTTTTGAGGAGGCCCATGCCTCCTTCCAAACAAGGGTTATCTAATCTTGTATGCACCATTTTTAATATAGAATTTGATAAGCATGGAGCACTTTTTTTCTTGTTTTTATGTACAACTGATTCAATACATTTTGGGGCATGGACTTTATTCCTAGATGTCAAGGTAGTTTTCAATATTTATTTATTTTATTTAACATTTGTTTACTGGGAAAGTCTGACTTGGAACGAAGCCAATTTTCAGTGGAGGCCCAGGGAGAAATGCTCCAGACGCATGTTTTTGTGATGTGGGACAAAACCAAAGCACTCGAAGGAAACCTACACGAATGCAGGGAGGACATGCAGACTCCACCCAGAAGGCTCCCCAGCCAAGAATCAAACCAGAGAACCTCTTGCTGTGAGGCAGCAATGCAACTGCTGCACCACTGTGCCATCCATCAATATTAGTTTTAGTTTTCTGAAACATTCATTACTCAGCTTTGTTCTCATTTGTTCATGTTATATAGCCAACCTTTCTTCTGTTTCCAAATATTTATACACTTCCTCCTGCTCAAGTTCCTTTATATCACATTTCTGTCTCAGGTTGATATTTTGTTGGTGCTACAACTTTCCTTTTATACATGTAGCTTTTGCATGTTTATCAAGACTTAAATGTCACTCATATATCAAATGAGAAAGTTTTAACTAATTGTAGTTATGCTTTCAAATTGTAATCTGATGAGCTATACAATTTAAAATCATCCACAAAAAAGGAGATCACATGCCTTTAAACAAGCCTGGTTCCTGGGGGTTAAACTGTAACCATAGCTTAATCTGTTAAGTAAACAGCTTAATGGGCTAAGGCAAGACAAACATAGAGTCACTCTTTAATATTCCTCTTGAATATTTATTTTATGTATAATAATTTTCCTTATGTCATGGCATGCCATAGCTGCAATGTAGATTGCCACTGTTTCATAGTCACTGTAATGTAATTAATCATTGTGGGGGTCCATCTTCTACACCTGTAAACATTCTATTATCCATGAATGTGGGATGCTACTGAATTTTTTATTTTTTTTGGTAATCTGTCTATGCCATACTTAGATTTCTTTCCATTCTTACAGAACTCTGTTATGGCTTTGCTTAACAACAGATTATCATTTGATAGATATGAACCTTTTTTATTACCTTTTTGTTCTATTGCCATAAATTATTTTTTTCTAGATGGCTATAGACTGTCTGCATCAATTCCAGTATATAATTTGTATATTTTCAGAAATCACGTTATTAGTCTATAGTCTTGGTATGGCTTGCAGGTTAACTTTTAAGGAGGAGTGTCATTTTTCTGTTATTAACCAAGTCTGTACCTCTTTAGGGTGTGCATATAAGTAATTCTTATTCAGGGATAAATCTTTGTATGAAGATGTTAATATTTTTTAGCCAGACATTAGGTACTGCATCTGATTTTGGAGCCTTCCATGTAGGATTTTTTTTCATCTGGTTTTTATACCATCTCATTTCATATTGTCAATATTAGATGTCCTTACTGTTTCTTTTAATTCTATCCAGTCAGCATCTTTGTTATGTTCAACAAGGAGTTCATAAACACTTCCCCAAAATATACCCATTTCTTCTTTTTGTTGCTGTTTCTATTCCTTTTGCATTTTCTCCAAATCTCTCTCAAACTTTTCTGGGTCATCAATGGGTTGTTTAGTGTTTACTTTTTTATATTTATTTGCATATCTTCTAAGTCTGTCCTGCCTATACTGATATTTATAATTCATTATTGGAAATAGTATATGATAAATTCTGGTTGCTTTGATATTATGTGTTGCTTTTATCATATCTTTCTTTCTAAGGATGTTTGATAATCTGCTCCCTTTTCTAACAGTGATGCTTCTTGTCATAGTTGCATTATAGTTTTCTCTACTGATTGCTTCCATGCTTTCATTCTAATTGCTCCTTTCCTTTCCTTTGTTATTCTGTATTTTTATGATAACACTTCGTCCATTATTAGTTTAGTTCCAGACTAATATGTTCTATTTATTTCTTTTATATTACAGTAAATTCTCTTAATAGTCCTTATTATTGTAGTCATCTGTTGTTCAATCTTCTAACATGTTTGGTCTTACTTACTTTCTTTAATCTATCTTAATATATCTATCCATCCCTAATAAATAAGACAGGTCTTCCCTTAGATCATTTTTTTCTGGACCAAAAGATCTTCTGTTTCCTGTGAGTCTTCTACAGAAAGTTCCAGAACATTATCCTGTGATGTATGCATAAGGAGATGTATTGGCCCATCACACCACACTATTATATGCATCAGAATTGCGCTGCTTCATGCTCCTTCTCTTATTGTGCAACTTCAACTGGTCTTTCAAGTGTAGCTCCTACAAAAGGCAGCAAAGCACTTTCCTGTGGCTAGTCCTCATCAGGTACATCTCACTCCACCTACTGCTCCTATGTCTGGGACCCATGGGTCCATCATGTTGTAGCACTGCCTGTGTTGGAGTTTCTACACAAAGCTCTTCTCTTTGTAGATTGCCTATTCTGTTTCTGTTTAATTTCTGCCTCACTGATCTCACTTGTTTTTAAATTCCCCCTTTGCAACGTTATTTTTTGCATTGTGAAATTTGTCATATCTGGGTATCTTTGCCATTATTTCTCTTCAAATAACTTCAAACCTGCTTCTTGATGATCAGTTTGGCTTTCTCCTTTGCATAAATATTGCACCATATCTGAATTCTTCCTCTTTCTCATGTCCATATTTCTTTTTATACCTTCCAAAAACCTCTGGTTTTGGCCTTCATATTTTCTCACTTCCCCTTCCTCTTCTTTTTTTAGGTGGCCCAATGTTTCTTCATGTACACAAGGGGGGGGTTCAAGAAGGTACCACAATGTGTATACCCCTTATATATGTCATGGTACCCTTCCCAGTTTAGCAACTGCTCTAAAATGGAACTGCACAATTCTCTACCATGAAGACATGTAGTACCATTTATGGTTGGCCTTGCAAACATGCTGAATGCAAAATGTTAATGAGGCATTCTTGGAGGAGAGTCATATGCTAATTAGACCTCCAGGAAGGCATCTACATGGCTGAGTAATTCAAGAAATCACTCAGCCATGTAGATCAGCACGGTCATTCCCACCACATAGCAGTACTGAACACTGCCAAAAGGCCATGTCTAACTGCCTACTTCGAATGTTATACAGGGGTGTGGGGGAACCAGTAGACTACCAAGGATTATACTTAAAATGACATAATGGCACTAACAGCACAACTGGGACTGGGGGATTTGAGGAGCCACTAGACAACAGGAAATACTCTCAAAGAGAAGTGCAATAGTACAGTGATCAGGTGTGGGGATATACTCCAGACTGCCTGAGAAAAGCACTAACTATACAACTGGGATTGGGGATGGGAATAACCACCAAACATTGGGGAATACTCTCAAACAGAAGTGTCTTAAAGACACTGACAGCACAATGGGGATTGCGGTGGGATAAACCACTAGACACCAGGGATTACAATGACTGAAAGTGCTGTAATGGTATCAACAACAGTACAGGGATCAGTGTTGAGGGGAAACACTAACCACCAGGGCATAATAGATGTGTGCCATGATAGCACTTCAAGTATTATGGAGATGGGGAAAATGGCACGGCTGACAGGTTAGACACAAGTACGGGGGACTGTAGTGTGTGTGTGTGTGTGTGTGTGTGTGTGTGTGTGTGTGTGTGTGTGTGTGTGTGGTACTTGGTTGTGGGACAATGAGAGTGGGGGGGGTGTTACTACATATATGAGCAGCATTTTACTACCATGACATGCAGAATAGCAATGATCTATGTTGTAGCAGTAAATGCAGTTCAGATACATGCATATTAGCTGAAAATGAGGTCTTACATCATCACAACTAACATGTCTTTAAATGTCAAATGGCACATTATGGGAGAAAGGCCTTTTTAGCATGAACCATATGACTTATACTAGGCACTTTAATGAATTCCAAGGAATGAATTTCCAGAATCT